>NW_020291902.1:418732-631292 GCF_003184865.1 Aspergillus homomorphus CBS 101889
AGAAGAAGAAGAAGAAGAAGAAGAAGAAGAAGAAGAAGAAGAAGAAGAAGAAGAAGAAGAAGAAGAAGAAGAAGAAGAAGAAGAAGAAGAAGAAGCCAGAAGAGTCGCTACTATCCACCAGTAGGCAAGACGAGGCTTCCGGGAGCCAAATTGAACAAGGCAATGCCTCTGAAGAGCCAACATCAACTGCGGAGTCTGGATCCGAGGTGGAAGGACCGAGTATCTCGGTGACTGACATTACACTGTATAGGCACACACACACTGGTATCATACGCTCGAAGAAGTGCAAAAGGAGCATCGCAGACTGGAGCTCTCTGCTTTGAGCTGGGCATTTTCATATATCATCGATGACCTCCACTCTCTGCCGATCAATCAGATCCGCAGTCTGATTGCCAGTGTGAAAGGGTACTGTAGGCAATGGGAGTGGTCTACACTGAGGAGGTTACTCCCTCCTCAAACAGTCAGGACCTTCAGTAAGAAGTTAGGAATACTAATTATTCTTACAACACTCTATGACTGCTTCCTCGAGCACCCATTCTTATATCTTGATGGAAAGAGAGGTCCAGATGATGAGACTGATCCGGACTTCGGGCGGAAGCTCGAGTTCTTGTTTGAGCGGTTGTATGAATGTGAGAGCTACAGTTTCTCATCCCCCTCCTTCTGCTTCCGCATGCCCACTAACCTTTCATATCTCACAGCCGAGCCGAGATATGCGGCGATTTGGAAGCTCCATACCCAGCGGCTGGCCAATCCAGCTCATAAGCTGCATGCCCCTAACTGCAGCATTGGGCAGTATCACGCCAAGCGACGCGAGGAAGCACTGGGCGATCTGGCGGATGAATTGCTTCTCAGTCAGCCCTTTTGTTGGTTGTTGAAAGAGATGCACTCGAGTGATGAAGAATCCAAAAGACGAGATCGGCTCATAGAAGTATTCCGACAGGGTTGCTCATTCATGATAAACTTGGAAGCATGGTTCGGTGGGCGGCCTGTGATTCATGACATTGACCGACTCAATGGTGACTACCGCAGCGAAGTAATGCAGCTTGACCTGAGCGCAACGCGGCGGAAGCCAAAGTTATGGGGCCTGTCTCCCCCAATCCTGTTGTTTTCACGCCCAGGGCTATCATACGAGCACACCATTATAGGCTTGGAGTTGAGAGATACGGACATGATTGTTCAGGCGCAGGTTGTGCCTGAGTATATGCCTAATGGGAAGCGAAGAAAGATGGTGCGGAAGCCACTGACGATGGGGAACGCGCCAGATGTGATTGACGAAGGTGAAGAGGACTTTACGGGTTATGGGAGTGAGATACCTGAGTCGGGGGAAGATTGACTGGAAAGAATATTCTCGTTCTTCCTATGTTTTTTGTTTCCTTACGTGAAAATCGGACTGCCGTGACTTCCGGGTATACCTACTTTGAGGCAAATTTGACGATCTCCTTACTTTTATTCTGGAAGGCCATAGATGAAATCATATGAAAAGGAGGAACAAGAACTGGACCGGTAGCAGCTTATGCTAGAACAAAAGCTGGAAATGACCTGCCCCTGGGCAGCCAGTTTTCTTTTTTTTTGTAACGGGCAGCGCGCGTCACAGTCGCACATCATCGGCCTGAATGCACCCTGAACTCAACCCGGCGATAAGGCATAATCCAGCCGGGAAGGATACCTGCCGTGGACTGCCCATCCCCGGAGAGTCTGCCCATCCGGCGTATAAGCAACCTTACTAGGGATTTGGCCACGATTATCAGTGTGAAGTGGCTGGAGCTGAGACACTTCTGGAACTCGGCCACTCCACACAGCGCAAGCCACACCTGACCCAACCCAGTAAGCCATCCAAGCACAAGGAAATATGCAACGCCATGGGTCTGGAAT
Source organism: Aspergillus homomorphus CBS 101889 (assembly GCF_003184865.1). NCBI lineage: Eukaryota > Fungi > Ascomycota > Eurotiomycetes > Eurotiales > Aspergillaceae > Aspergillus > Aspergillus homomorphus. Next base: position 420,605 of record NW_020291902.1, read on the forward strand.
GGATGGTTTTCACGGGTGTGTGTAGAGCCGAAGTCGACGCCCACAACGATTTTAGTAGGGTTGCGTTGTCTGCTCATAATTTCAACGTCACCTGTGTGCTTCATGGCTCTGAATGATGTGGATTTGCTAATCTGGTTGACGAGGAAGTTGCTAGACGAGGGATAATGATGAGAACCAAGGATGGAGAGGTGGAGAGTTTGAGAAATAGAACAAAGAAAGCTGGCAAGTGTGAAGCTTTCAAGATGGAATGAATTATGATCAAGCTGGCTGGTGGTTTGACTCCCCTCCACCGGCGCACAAAGAGAGGGGTCTGTCTCACCCAACAAAGACGAGCCTCGCAATTTCTTCTTCTCATCTACGTACTCTGCTTTCTCACTTTCCGTCTGGCTATTGCTTTTCAGCAGAGCAACTTTCTATTCATCGTTCAACACTTCTCCCCTACCCTCTCTGACATCATGGTCCGGACCCGAGCCGCTGTAAAGAAAATAGATCCAGACATATCAAGTCCTCCTATCTCCCCTCCTGCCGGACAGGAAGCAGAAGAAGAGCACAACGTCCCCCGAGAAGTCAGCGTCTGAGGAGTGTGCGTCTGAGGAGTCTGAGCCGGACGAAAGTGGAATCCTTGAGTGTGGCTTCGGAGGATGGAGTTGCGAAGGCGACGATCTGGATGATGCCCAAGCTTACCTGGAATGTCTTATTTGCACCTGGGCGGCTGACTATACGATCAGTAACTTTAATTCCCTTCCAGCTGATCGGATCCGGGGCCTGATCGCGAGCGTGAAGGACTACTGCGTACAGCTAGAGTGGTCAAGCTCTCAAAAGTCTGTTGCCTCCAAAGGCAGTCAAGCGATTCAGCCAGATGCTTAAACAGCTTATCGTGATCAAGGCGATCTATGAGCGTTTTCATGAACAGCCTTTCGCATATTTGGATGGGAAAAAAGGCTCCGGCGAGGCGGACGATCCAGAATTTGCTCAAAAGCTTCAATACCTGTTCAAGCGATTCTACGAAAGTGAGTATCCTTCAGGTCCCTGGATATGCGGTATGTACTGATGTCCGTCCTTATCTGCCACAGCCAACCCCAGATACGCGGTGCTCTGGAAGTTTCATACGCAGAGGCTAGCAAACCCCGCTACCCATGCAGACGCCCCGAATCTTGAATTCGGCAAGTATCATGCCGATCGACGCGAGCAAGCGTTGGGCAACTACGCTGATGAATTGCTTGACAGCCAGCCCTTGTGCTGGCTCCTGAAAGAGCTACCCGTGACTTCCGACCAGTCCGAAAGAAGACGAGAGGCACCGACAAACCTACTTCGCGAAGGTTGTGAGCTCATGATAAAGTGGGAGATGATGTACGGTGGGCGGCCCACACTACATGGTCTAGCTGGGCTCCCAGATGTTTATGACAAGAAATCGATGAAGCTCGACGCGAGCGCCTGCCGCCCTAACCCAGAGTACTGGGATCAAGCTCCAATTCTGCTTGTTACGCTCTCCAGGCTATCATATGATAACAGTATCCTACACCAGCGCATAGGAAAGGTCCACGTAGCTGCTCAGGCGCATGTCGTGCCTGAATTCAGGCCCCATGGGAAGCCTAGGATGGTGGAGAGGAAGCCGCTCGGAACGGGGACCGAGTCAAATACCCCCGGAAGAGACGAAGATAGTCACATAGGTGATGAGAGTGACTATGGGAGTGAAGTGGGTAACGAGGTGGAAGACCAGAGCGATATCGTCGATGCTTTCTTCCGGGCTCAAGGCATTTCTCCACCTGCATGCCTCCGGCACAGCTGAGAAAGAGGAGGAGCAAACGCTTTTTAGCCGATGCCGTCAGGCTGTCTGGTCTGGGAGCTGCTGGAAGCCTGAAGCCGTGTGGCAGTGCAAGATCCCTCTCAGCGTTTGCATGCTTGGCTGCAGTGTGCGCTAAGTTCAGAGACAAAGAGTGCACTGTGCATACCTGTTGTACGACCCATTGCGAATCAGGATGATGGCGCGCGGGCTGGATGCTATTGCCCAGAAGTCAAGCTCATCCAAGAGAAGCAAACCACGAAGAGTTCGATAGCGTCCAGCTTATCACCATCTCTGCGGTCCGCAAAGGCTTTCATATGTTGCCATGCGTGCACCCTATTTGGCGACTCACGAAGATTCCTTTTGTCTTGTCTGTCCTAGAGTAGGGTGGCCGATGTACGCAGCTAGAAAAGCTTTTCATGCCAGAAGTATAAAGTAGACGAATTCGAGTGGTGTTAGGCTCCATGAGCCGCGGGGTTGCTACCAACTATAGCCTCCCGTGGTGTTTCCGGATGCCGACGGGATCCCGAAACAACCCTTGGAGGACCGTGGGTGTCGGCTCAGGATTTTTCTGTGATTTTCTTTGTTCTAAATGCTGAGGAAAGACCGAGTGCGAGAGAGCTTCTGCTGAGGAGTGGTTGTGGGCGACGATTATGCGGAGTATCCTGGCACGAGAACCAGCAGAGTATTGTGGGTTAGGGTTTTGAAATATAGCTTGAATGTGCCTCTGCTGCAGGAAAGAAGATAAGCTTACACTGCATTTGTACTGCCATGTCTACAAGGCACGGGAAATATCCTGCATATTTCCATTAGTTAGCAATAGTACGCACCCTCAAATATCCACGGACAGAACTACCAATATCCCTACCCGAGAAGTCGGGTGGTATAGGGTCTGTATAGTTCTTAAAGACCTACTCCGTCACCCCCAGAAACCCAACCCAACCCAACTACCCCAACCCAAATCAAACACAACCACCAGCCCCAAAATCCAGACCTCAGCATTCCCCAAAACAAACCCAAACCCAGCGATGAACCAAGCCAAGCCAACTTGGCTGGAAGCCTACATACATATGACCGCATCACCACCCCCACCCGCGCAAGCAAACATGAAATCATGTGGTGCCCACTAGCAGACAGCGTGACTCTCCCGAATCCAGCCGACACACAGCACAGCAAAGCACAACATCCAAACTACTACCGTAACATAACTAAACTGATCCAACTAATCAACTGGAATGCCAATGATCGTCGCAGCTGAGAATGGAGGATGACTTTACCTTACCTTGCTTAGGGGCTGAAATGACACGAGATGAATGATATTGCACACCGGATTCATTTACCACTATGTAGGCAGCTCCTGCTGATGATAACAATGGTGATGAAGGGCAGTTGTTCTTATTAACTGCTCACTCTTCCTTTCTAACTGCTACTGCTACATTGTTTTGATTATTTTGTTGGTGGGTTTGAGGTGGGTATATCTGTTTATCTATCGATTGCCGTCTTATCTTATCCTGCTTGCTTGGTTCGTTTACGCCATACTAGCATACTATACACTCAGCGCACAGATTTATTCTATCTTTCGCAATATAACACCAAGCAAGAATAGACAGTCTATACACTGCTGAACAATCAAACAAATCACAATGGACACAACACCACTCAAAAAATAAATGAATGAATGGATGAACAAAGAACACCACCGCCAGGTCCTCTAAGCATACTCCAACCAATACAATCAATTACACCAACCAACCGCACAACCAGAACAAAGCACAAAGCATACACAAGCGTGGGAAATCAACTCAGCTCAACTCAACTTATTCGGTCGACACAGAGTCAGAATCACGCCTCAGACTACTCACTCACTCACTCACTCACTCACTCAGTTGAATGAAGTCAGAACCAAGACTCCGACTCAGACTCCGTCCAACTCAGAAACACTCATTTCACAAAAAGTGAGCAGGGGTGGGTACGGTACGGTATTCATATACATCATTTACTCACTGCTCTCGCAGCTGGAATTGAGGTGGAGCTGATTTGATTGAAATTGAATTCAAAGTGAAATTAAGATTGAGATTGAGCAAAGTGGTTATACTTCTACAGTATACAACCCAAAACTCACCACCACACACAGCGGCGCAGCAAAAATGCTCCCGCCCACACCATCACCATCACCATCGCCTCCACCGGCGACAATGGCGAGGTCTGTTTCGATCACAGCACCGTCATCGGCATTATCATCATCATCGGCAGAGGATGAAGAGATGGTAGAGTTCCCCTTTTCTACCTCCCTCACCAATTACCTAAACCAAAGCTAACATTACAGACCACCGCCCTCCACGAAGCCCTAACCTGCACCAGCTGCGCCATCGACCGCATCCCCAAATCCACCTTCCGCGCCGACACAGCCGCGGGCCGTTACGATCCATCCCTTCCGATGCCCTTTCGATCACAGGATAGAGAATTCGAGATTGCGCCGGATGAGATGTTCCCCGATTCAGATGCGGATGGGCGCCGGAACGACGATAAGGATGAGATGGACATCGAAAACGATGGGGTCGATTTGCATCCTCGTCTATGGCGGTCGGCGTCTCCGACAACCGCAAGGACACATTCCGCAGAACAACGAGGGCGCTATATCAGCTACGCGGAGCTCACGCCGCCGGCCACCCCGCCGTCCGGGTCGGATTCCACGGGCCATTTATATGAGGCGCTGGTGGCGCGGTATTTCGTTTCGCATGATAGCGCGGCGGATGTCGCCTTCGCGCGGTATCGCGCGGATTACCATGTCCATGTGCACTACATGCTGCGGCGGGGCGTGCTGGGTGTCTGCCGGGATGGGAAGGATGTCTATGAGCTGAAGGGCTGGAAGCGCCGGTTGCATGCGGTGGATTCCGGGGAGATCGCGCTGGAGCAGCTCGAGTCTGGAATGGTGGATTGGCGCGATGGGATGATGGGGGGAGGCGGAGGCGGCGGTGGGATCGGGAAGGGAGGTGGAGGAGGGTATTACGCCTCAAGCCCCTACCAGTCTTACTACCCGGCTCCGAGTCCCACGGCGGCCCTACCGCGAACCCAACGAGCAATGGGCGGCTGGCCCGACGATGAGAACCAGCTAATGGTGTATCAGGTGGCGCTATGGAGAAAACGCGGGCGGAGTCGGCAGAGGCGACTCGAGGACGCGCGCATCAAGTGGGCTTTCATTATGGAGGAGCGGAGAAGGCAGCGCTTGGCCGCCTTGGCGCAGGCGCAACACCAGAAAACAGCGAGCAGTGTCAAGGTGAGGTTATATTGCTCGCAGGCCGGTGGGGATCGGAATCTCATACGGGAGATCGAAATGGATGGGAGGTCGTTTGGAGAACTCATCAGATGATCTCGGTGGAGGGCATCGTCGCAAGGGAAGAGAAAGGCAAGACTTTTTCTGCTTCATACAACTGGAATGAGCAATATCGAGATCAAGATCCAAAGCATCACTAGCACACACGCACACAAACTGCCAGAACAAGAACACGAAATCGGGAGTGAAGGCGAGCGTCGGACAGGCCATGGACCCAAGACTCAACGACTGTAAGTAGGTAGGTCGGTGCTGCAAACAGCGCAACAATGCAAGTTCAATGAGTCAGTCAATTCATCGAAGGAGAAACGCCATACTTTATTCATTCCAGAAAGGAAACCGCTATCATGTAAGGAAGGTCAGTCGCAAAGGCAATGAGAACCAACACATGCAAGAAGGTTGACCATGACAAAGGAACACGCAAACAAGGAATGTGATGATCCGCTAGTTAGCGAACGGTGACTGTCTGGAGTTGTCAATTTGAATCTGTAGGCATCTTGCCTGATATATCACCGTCGATGACATGCTTGCTCAGATTTCCACTGGGCAGCACCTGCTATCGACTTCCCCGACCAGTTACGGCCTCACACTTTCTCCATGCCCGACATGGGCACATCATGCGGGGAATTCTCATGAATCGGTCGCTTGATATCAGCCAGATAGGACTCATGGTGATCCTGGGGCCGCTGAACCTCCGCGGCATTCTTGCCCTCGGGGCGCTTACGGCCCAGTCTCTCGCACCAGTGCTCCGCACTGACAAGGGTGTCATTGACGACTCCACTGACCTGGGCCATCATGTCGAGGCCTTCCTGAGCGAGCACCAGAATCCGATGAGCGCTAACCGTGGTGTCGGACGCAGCCGCCGCGGAGTCCGGTGGCGGGTTGGAAGTCGAAGCAATCTGGAACCGATGCGGCAGGGAGGTGAGATGACGACGGACAAGATTCCGGGCATTCTCCGGGAGCGCTCCACCAGCGTACTTAGAGACGATATCCACCACCCTCTTCAGAGTGGACAGAACATCTTCCTTGACCGCCTGTATCCGCTGCGTCAGCAGATTCGCCTGGGAAGATGCATCCTGGCCCCCTTGGCCAGACTGCTTCGAGCTGTCCCACTCCTTCAGCGCGCCCTGCAGCGCCAAAATAGCCTTACCCAACCGTCCATTCGCCCACCGCAGCCACGTTAAGCAGTACTGCAGACTACGTAGCGACTCCTCACTCATCGCAACACCCAGTCCAGACGTCGAGATCATCAACCGACTCTGCCAGGTCGGCTGAGTCTGTCTCGAAGGACTGTCCCGTCCAATCTCATCGTAGCTGGGCGACTTCTGATCATCATACGGCGGAGGACCCTCCGCACCATTTTCCATAGTATCATCCCGCGGCCCTTTCTCAACGTCCACGTCAGCGTCCGCCGAGGGCTGCTGCTCGGCTTCCCGCCCATGCACTTTCCGACGTTTCGACCGACCCGAGTTGGCCGATGACGAGGCCCGACGCTGCAACGCCCACCGGAGTCCGCTTTCCACACCGGTCTTCCGACCAACGGTGCCCACGGACTTGGCAACAGGCGACCCGATATTCCGCTCGATGAACTCAGCCCCAGACTTGAACCGGGGGGAGTAGGATTTGGAGTTGGTATAAGCCGAGACAGACCCATTGATGGCCGAGGAGATGAGGGGGTGCGTAGACGTCAGGAGAGAGAGGAGGGGCTCTGGCTGGGACTTTTGTTGTTCGGATGTTTGCGAGGTTCGAGGCGATTGCCCGTATTCTATATTGCCAATACACAGACCCATAGTCAATATTGTCTCATGGTAATGATCATGCAGTAGAGATGAATGGAAACAACAGGAGCGGCAAAACAGCAGAGTTGATTCTTATTTCTAAGAGGCAGAGAGGGAGGGAAGAATTATTACCAGTGCGCAAGCCTTCCAGGGCTTGGGCGGCTTCGATATCATCCATGGACAGGACACTGGTGGCTCGACGCGAGCGATCCTCGGCCGCAGTACTGTGATCGACATCCATCATAGAAGACGGGGGAGGAACATGTTGATGGAAAGAAGAATAAGAGGCGGGAGGCGCCGAGTAGGGTGCAGTCGCGGTCGAAGAGACTAATAAAGGAGAAGGCCGAGCTGACTTCGTCGTCGTCGTCGTCGTCGTCGTAGTGGTGGTGGTAGGCGTCGTGGCGTCTCGAACGGCAGAGATGGGCGGCTTTGGGCCAGGACCAGAGATGCCGTCGGTTGGACGGTGGTCCATGGCTGTCCTCCGACGGCCAGAAAGGGTAAATGAGTCGAGATGAAAGTAAGAGCCTGGAATTGGTGGGCTTAGGCGCGTTTGGTTTGAGACTAACGGATAATTGGGGGGAGGGGCGAGAGAGGAGAGGGTTCGGAGGAAGTGGTGGTGGGGAGGGGGGGAGCAATAGTAGGATAGAGGAGAGTAAGAGAGTGAGCAGTTGATTGATTGACTGACTGACTGATTGAATGATGAATCGCTTAGAAGGATTGCAAGTTGGAGGGACTTTCACGTGCAAAGCCAGAGAAAAACCCAGGCGCGGCGGGCCAAAGAAGAGCCGAGACTGACGGGGTTGTTTCGGCACTCACTCACTCACTCACTCACTTTCCTCAGTTGTCCCTCACTGGGCTCGCTCTGGCCTATATATTTTCAGTCTGACTCCTGTGATAGCCACTTGACATCTAACTACAATATCCACAGCACAGTATCATTTGAGTTGGTGGTCTGTATGTTAAGTTGTCGCATATCCTTAACCTGTCCACTGGTTATGTCAGTCAAGTCCATCCACTACTTTAGCCTCAGGCACATGCAAACGAAACGATAGATCACAGAGTTGGGAAACTAACGAGGCCTTGACTTTGACTGGGCCTTAATCCTCGCCCCCGTTCACATGCTGACCCGAGTCACAAGTCCATCCATCCCTCAGTCAGTAGTCAATCAATCCTCCTTGTTGTGTCGCCCGGGAGGAACAGCCGACGTGTAGTGAGAGCGAAGACAGCTCGTGGAAACTGCCGTTTGCAGTCAGCCTCGTACCACTAGTTAAAGTCTTCCTTCCAGCTTGACATGTGATGACGCCCACCGCATTCCATCTGCACCGTCCCACCGCCTGCCTTTTCCATTGAAGCCCGCTCCCATAGGCTGATACTCGCGATTACTCATCCGAGCCACCATTCAGCCGATCAGGGCCAGCTGATCAATGAAGCTCGTACGGTAGATCATCGTCGTCCAAATTACCCAGTACTAGTAGTAGCCTCATGCTCTATAGTCGGAGGAGAACTCTATCCAAGAACCTGAAATGTTTACCAAGGAAGGCACGCACATGCATCTAGCGTCCTTCTTGCGACAACCAAAAATGTACCACACAAGAAGATGCGCGAGTTTCATTTCCAGCCAATGAATAAAACCAATCCAAGCTGAAACCCTCCCCCTCATTCCACCGACATTCCATCATCCGGATCGTAGTATCCGCCCGCTGCTGCAGACGGCAGGCCGAGGTGCATGGCTTCGATAGCCTCATGGCCTTCGTACTCGTCGTCGCCCGATCCGGTGTCTTCTTCCTCCATCGTGTCCCGAGCCGTCAGTTGCGCGATCACCTTCTGGTTTACCCGATAACAGGCGAGAACCTCATGTGTCACTGTCCGGGCCGACAGGTTGCTCGTCTTCATCTGACAGAGAACCTCACCGAAGGCGTGCATGACAAAGCTGAAGTTGGGGTACAGCTTATACGTGCTTGAAGCCAGGAACCGAAGCCACTCGGCCGGGCAGTGCTGCCAAACCAGAAACAAGGGATGGTTCCCTAACGGAGGCTCAAGAGCTTGCGCTTCCTCCGCAATCTGTAAGGCACGGGCGGAGAAGGACTCTTGGCTTCTTGCGAACGAGTTAGTCCATTGTGCGTGCAATGCTCTGAGCTCGTTGCTGACAGCTTGCAATGCTGTTTTTAGCTCCTTGTCCTGCGTGGCTTGCTGCCTGACTTCGTTGTAAACCCGTACAAGGTCTTCATCTCGCTCAGAAAAACCTTCTTTCTCAGGAAACTGGCTTTCGAACTGTGTCAGAACCTTCTCGCGCTCCTTGCCGGCTACTTCGAATTTAAGAAAGTCGGTGATGTGAGCCTTCTTGGGTTTCCGCCCCGGGTTCTTGTACGCTGGTGGCTCGCGGCGCTGAGGACTTATTTGCGCTCGGTATCGCGTCCAAGCTTCCTCAGGCAGCTGCACACCTACCTTACGGCCGTCCACCAAATAGCTTAAGAGAGAAGCAAGTTCAACAGCCCTGGGTGCGCTGATCGATTCATCATAGGCAAGCATCTCATGCTCTACCGTGCAGCGCCCTAGATTCGACAGAGTCAGATTGAAGGTGAACGCACTCTGGAGGAATTCGTCCACGGATTCTATTTCTTCAATGGGTACGGATTCCTCGGTAAGACCAAAGAAGTTGGGAGGAAAGTGGCTGCTTGGGAGGTCTGAGTTGGAAAAATGGCGTACGATGTTCTGGTCCCAGCAGATCCATGGCCTATCCCCGTCGTAGTCACCGCCTGAGAGCATATGCGCTAGAGCTACGTCACCCACACTAGGAAACACGATGACATCCTTGAAGTGGCGAAGTTCTGACCTCCACACAGCCCTCCGACGTTGGATATCGGACGGAAGATGAGCTGGAAGTCGGCCAACAAGGACGTCAATGCCATCTAATAACGTGTCTTCGAATTGACCCTGACCATCGCGCCAATTGGTGGAGAATCCAAAGTGCACCTCGTCTTCTTTGAGTATACCGTAAGGATCTGCGATGCAAAAAGCATACGTCGAAAGAGGGACTTCTATATGCAATTCTTCTTCATATCGCTCCAACACGTCTTTGAGAACTTTCCCCAGGCGCTTACGAAGGGGAAAGAAGCTTCGAGGTGCAAATCCAGCTTCAGTGAGTCGGATGATGAATTCTGCATCGTTTGCCGTCCACCTTTCTAGGCGCTTGACCTTGTGTGACATCAACCCCGGCTTGTCATCCGCCGAAGGCCGGATCTTCTGAATGAGGCTGCGACAGAGGACCGGACTATCAGACTCAAGTACCTCCACAAAGTCCTTGTACACCGCCTGAATACCGTGTCGAGTGAGATCGGCGATATGGTCCCTCACATGTCCGCCTTGCTGGAGGATGGCCAGGAGTTGAATATTCAAATTAACGGAGTGCAACGGCTTGGACCACTTCACAACCTCGAAGGTCAATTGCTCATTGTCCACGGGACCTTTCCAGGTTTGAGGATGTGGCTGAATCTTCAGCTGTGAGTCAGAAATCTGGATCCAAATGTCGTCGCCACACTCCGCAGATAGTTGCGACTGATGTCGGTCCACCATCCACAACCCTTTAGCTCCGGCAAACCGACCCTGAAATGCACTAGGGGTATCTCCTGTGATTCCCAACATATCACAGATACAGCTTGCCATTGCTCTTGACATGAGAGCACATCCATCATTCATGACGGGACGGCCTGGGGCATCTGGCAGTGCCAGAATCTGCGATGGCCTCATCACCACCGTTGCGTAGGTTTTGGAAAGGCCTAAGGATAATCTCTGGAAAAGTTTGCAATTTGACTGACCGATATTCGCTTTCCAAGGCATATGCCATTCAATGAGGTCGTCCACGCTCATCTTAGTCCGGTTCGTACTGTTCTGATTTGGGGAAGGTAGGGATGCTGGTATGCTCACGCTATGATCGAAATCGATGCCATCAACAGCGAAGAAATCCACTCGGAATCTTGGTTCCGATTTGACCTTACGCTTCGACTTGACCTCTTCCACAAAAAAGGGCCGCCATTCCCTACCCAGGCACCGGTGCACATTATGCGTTAACCAGAGAGCTAAGATTTCTTGCAAGTCAGTAGTAGACTGCGAGGCCACCCGGAGATGGGGTGGCGGCCGCGCCGGGGCAGGCATCGTCAAACTGAGAAAGCGATCTGAGCCAAAGCGTCGGTGAAAGCGGCAGGTTCGTTCTGTCTTCAGAGGATGAAAACTCAATTTCAAGACACCGTTCTCAGACTCAGTGCACCACTCCATATCCCCTGTCAAAACAACTACTTCTGAATGCTTGTCCGTCTTGAAATCGCCAGTGGCGGCTTCCCAGGCCTTGCGAGTTGGCTTCTCCGGGAGTGGCTTTCCATTGCGTTGATTATGGCTCGCAATCCAGTGCCAATAGTCGTCCAGAGATTTGAATGGGATGGTGCCACCGACCAGCATGCGACTCAAGGGTACACCCCAGGCTCTTCCTGTTCTTTCTAGCTCATATCGATAGCGAAGTGGGACCGAGCGTGGAGAAGTCTGTTCGTACGTGAACGGTCCGTGCTTCAAGAGCTCTCTCATGACCTTTTCCTCATCGAAATAGCGAGGTTCTGAATCCAGCTCCGAAGCCAGGATCTGCTGTTCAAAGGTGTCTCTGGTCTCTTCACTAAGCATATGTTCTACCACCGAGTCTTCATACATGGACTCATTCTCCGGCATGGGCTCGGTGATCGTCGTGATGAAGGAAATGTTATACGAATTGTTCCGAGTAGCGAAAAAGTCAGATTCAGAAGTAATAGTTGTTGCGAAGCTGGGGTCTGCGTCGCTCTGCGCAGCAGGGACAGCATCATATTTTCGGTATATCTGAGGAGCAAGCATTCTATCCACCAACCCGGAATGTTTTTTCTCCGGCTCAGGGCGGTTGGGACTCTGGAAGAGGTTAATAGGAACAGTCGCAGTTGTTGACCGCCGCTCCTCAGGGGCCTGAGATTCTGTCTCCATCGGGGAAACTGATCTTGCAGGAGCTTTGACAGGCGAACTCGGTGCGGTGTGGAACTCATCCTCGTCTGCAGAGAGCCTCCTCTTCAGAAATCTAGGCGTGATGCCTTTGTGCTCAGGCTCCGTCGAAGGGTGATCGATGGGCTTGTTCGCCGGGAATGAGCCTTCTCTCAGAAAATAAACCTCGTCGTCAAGCAGTCTGAACAAGTATCCCAGCCGCTCTTCCCGCTCATGCTCTTTTCCCATCAACGACCGTTGCCCAGCCGAATTCAAGACTGCATTGGGAGCATAACCTGAATGTGTACTGGCCTGAGTTATTGATCGTGACGAGACCCACTCGTCGAAGTTCTCAAGAACCCGATACAAGGGGGCATGGCGAAAGTAGAGCTGCTTGATAGCATAATAACATCTCCACGCCAAGCTCTTGTTATCGCTTCCAGGGGACTCGATACGGGGGTTTGGGATGTCTAGCGAGTATTTCTTGTTGATATCGTGAATCACTTGAATCAATTCTCGCCCGCTCCGGGCTGGAGTAGTGGGGAGGCTCATCTCTTGAAGTCGAATACAAGAATGACCTGCACACGTACAGTTTGGTGTCCAGCGAGTTTGGGGCTAACGATTGGCGGGGTGCATCGACCGGGAGTTTTGTCTTCTCTGATGATCACTGATCCAGGGTATTGTAAACAAACGAGTAGACGACCTGCGCCAGGCTCTTTGCTCAATTATCCCTTTTGATCAGCTCAATGTCAGTGCCAACATTGAGAGGGGTATGACACAAAATAGCGTCCTGAGAAGAATTGGAGCCAGGGAGGTGTGAAGGGGAAAGAAGAGAGGGGTAGTGGCTGGGATGGTGAAGTTGCAGGCAGAAGATAGTGGTGTGTTTGACGCTAAAGCTTGACACCTCCCCTCCATTTGCCCCTCTCGGGCGAATCACATCGGCAACTTACTCTTGACTCTTGACGCCGATCGCCTCGACACTATCTACTTTTGAGCTACAATATCAGCTAAGTATCTGGTTCCCTAGCTTGCTATCTATCTTCCTTGGACCTGCCTTCTTCATAATACAGGACACATGTTGTCCATAGACAAGCAAACCCCGCAAGGTGGCTTGCGTATGCGACATGTTCCAATTCTATACTCCGCTGTTAACCCAACATCATATCATACTGATTCTAGGACAATTGAGGTTCTCTTAATTGGATTACATAAACACGAATTAAGTTACCTAGCGCAACAATGAAGCTTTTATAGCGCAGAAGTGCTCCCGAGCCGCAAACTGTACTGTACAATCATGCTCAAACAATTACTGCCCGGATTCTGATCACTCTTGCCCAGTCAGCTGTTATTGTTATGTGGGGCCCCAGTCACAGCAACCACGAAATCATACTTCGACGCATGCGGGCTGATTCTGGATAAGCCTGAATAGGTGCGCCGGGCGCTGCAGGAGTGCAACCAGCATCTAACGAGTTCTGTGCGGCTTTGGTGGTCCTCATATCCACGCTCTCAGGTTGCACCGAATGGGTCCTAGTAGCGAGCTTGTAACCAACGGCAAGAATTGCATAGAGTGGGATCCACACGTAAGAAGTGACAAATGCCGCATAATCAAATCCTTTTGGAAAAGCATCACGGTTCGTAAGATCAAACACACGAATGATTGAGATGAAGACACAGGCCAGCAGTGCGACCCACGATCCGAGCACACCAAACGGAGCCTTGAAGACGAGATCATCGTCGGCAATCTTCTGAACTTTCCGGACTCGCACAAATGAGATATGAACCACCAAAATGGAGCCCCATGTAAGTATGCTAAACATCGAAACCAAGTTAACATGGTTGTTGAACAGCTTCTGAGAGCGGCTGAAGCAGTTTAGATACGCCGTACAACCTATAAGAGCGCATATACCCAAGGCGTATATCGGTATTCCTCGACCATTGGTCCGACAAAGGAAGGAAGGGGCATGCTGGTCTATAGCAAGCTCATATAGCGTTCTTGTCGCCATGTAGAGGGCTTGATTAGCAGCCGAGATGACACAGACCAGGAGAAAGGCATTCAATATATGCGGTAACTTCGGCCATCCAGTATATTGTGCAATCGCCACAAAAGCTGATGCCGGGCGGGGCCTGTAGGACGGCTGACTGAAGGCCATGACGCGCGTACCGGAAGGAACAAGTATCCCTAAGAGAGCAACGTTGACAATGTTAAAGGCCAAGATGCGGTAGCAATTAGACTCAATAGCTTGCCCCGCAACCTCTCGAGGGTTGTGTGTGCGTAGTATAGTTATTCCCATAAGCTCACTTCCGAGGTAGGCCAGCGTAGCAGAAGGGACAGTTCGGACAATTGCGCGCAATATGCCCATAGCCTCTCTGCCCGAGTGTTGAGCAAATGCTCCTGGATAGCTCCAGTAGCGGAATCCTTTCTTATCATGATCGGGGCCACCGCCGCATGCCAGAACGACACACAGACAAACCAGTCCGAACATCACGATGATCTTCACGGAGGACAAAAGGAGTTCGTACCTATCGAAATACTGACTGCATCTCGAATTGGCGACGATGATCATTGTGAGGAAGAAGGTGATCCAGAAGATAGAGTATACCTTCTCATCACCTTGCCAAAACGCTATCAGCAACTCCCCGGCTGCGAATTGGTTGGGGATCACAACCATGAATTTCAACCAATAACTGTCATGATTAGACCGTATCCATACATGAGAACCAATGTCTCAAGTCTGACGACTCACATCCAGCCTAGTGTGAACCCGAGCGCCGGATCACAGAACCGGGACGCATTCTCGGCCATTGATGGCTCAGGGGACCAAGATGCGACTTCACCCAGAGCACACAGAACTAAGTAGACGATTATCCCTACACATGTGTAGGAAATTAAGATGGACGCAGGCTTTTGTGGTCAGTGTTGATCGATCAGACATTGTAGAGTACTCACTCCAGCGCTATTGTCCCCGGTTAGTATCGAGCCAAATGCGGAACAAGAAGTCAATGCTCTTACAGTAAAAGCGCGTGACCGGCACAAATCATAAGACCAGTATTGATCGCTCCTCCAATCGCTGTGGCCAATATGAGTAAGGCATACACGCTGGTTTTTTCAAAGAGAGCGCACCTAGAATATTGACTTGGCGTGGGGTTAAGGCTCCATACACTGGGATGAATGGCCGTATGCGCTGAGGGATAGAAGGCTGGCTAGAAGAGATGTTGTTATCGCTCGTGGTTGGGGCACTGCCACAATCTCGATCGTTGTCGCAAACTTCCTCGGCCATTGCTACCCATAGCAAGTGTGTCGCCTCCGCGGAGGATACAATGCCGTGATCTAGACCGTGATCTGGAAATGCCCCATAGCTCTCTGGCTGTCAAACAACTGGCATCCGCGGTGTCGTCCGGACCGGAAAGAGCTATGTTGGAGTCACGTGGTTGGTGTAGTTTCCTGAATAGAAGGAGCACTCCAAGGTTGCCGTCAGTAGTCACCTAACCGAGCATTAATTACGTTGGTCGGTTCGAATACAAGATGGGACCATGATGAAAAGAAAATTGATTTTATCTTTCCAGTGACCGTGAGACCTGTCACCGACACTGGGCGATTTTGAAAAATCCCCAAAGTACATTGGTATATAAACGTGAGTGGTGACGTAACCAAACCCTCCACTCAAGACAGTCATAAGCCATCAATAGATACACGAACGCCTGTCTAGAAACCCGGGAATAGAAAAATACCCTAAGAAGGCAGAAGCAAGAGAAGCAAGAAAAGGGTAAGGGCTGCCGTCGCGTAGTGTGATGAGCACCGGATAGGTGGCACCGGATAGTGAATCATGATCGGAGTACCAGGAAGGTAAAGGCGCATCTAGCGCGGGATCGTGTTTCTTTCTAATAGTGAACAGGTCTTGTTTTTCAACGAGACATGTACAAAGAGTCGCTCGATTCGGTGCGAGGGAAAATGCGAGTGTAAAGAGAATCACTGGACTCGGATCGAGGGAAGAAGCGCTGCTGAGCCTTGGAAATGGTACGATCGGTATACACGCCCTTGGCTGCACCCCTGACAACCGTCTCAAGGTATTCCTTGAAGTCAGTAGGCGTGAAGTCAGGGTACAGTTCCTTGGAGGTCACATAACCCAGGTATTGGGCATATTCCGGTGTGTTGTCACCCCGCAAACCCCAGGACAGCTGGTATTCGGCGAGATATCTGGGGATGAACTTGACGGGATCGAAGGGGTATGTTTCACTAGATTGACGGGCTGCGAGCACTCTGGTGTAGATGGTTTCCTCGGGGATCTGCAGCGATTATTGAGTTAGTCTGTGTTGTGGCCGAGTAAATGCCAAGACCACCTACGTAATTCCTTTGGATCTTCTCTTCACTGATTTCTTCGAGGAGATCGTAGATCTGGTTTTGAGTTTTGACCTCGTTGTATGCCATAACCATCTTGTTCAGTGTGCGGTCATCGACAATGATCTTGGCGACATAGCGACCGATATCCCTCAAGTCCGTCAACGCGATGGGGGTGTTGCCGTCAGCGACGATCTCGTTGTTGGCGGAGGTCATGGCATAGTCGATGCGACCAGACTCAAGGCGGGGGTAGGA
Organism: Aspergillus homomorphus CBS 101889; assembly: GCF_003184865.1. Classification (NCBI taxonomy): domain Eukaryota; kingdom Fungi; phylum Ascomycota; class Eurotiomycetes; order Eurotiales; family Aspergillaceae; genus Aspergillus; species Aspergillus homomorphus. Next base: position 437,077 of record NW_020291902.1, read on the forward strand.
GAACTGGTACCACCAGCCGACATCGATGATGGTGTAGGGAAGTCTGAGCTGCTTGATGTGATTGTAGACCGTCTCTTTCTGTGGAACAGATTAGTCCGGAACGCAAGATTTGGAAGAACCAGATGGACTGCTGTATCATACCTCGTCTCTCAGCCACATGATGCCACCAGGAGGAGCCACTGTGATGAAACCGCAGGGAACAAATCGCTGAACACCGGCATTTTTCGCGGCTTTGGCTAGGGGGATCTGATCCTGTTGTTCGGACGGGCCAACACAGCTGATGACGACATCGATTCCGGTGAGAACGTCGGTGAGCGATTCCTCGGGTCCCTTGAGGTCACCTTTGCGAATCTGAACACCCCGCTCTTGCAGGGCAACGATGGCGGGCTTCTGGACCGAGCGAGGGCGAACAAGTGCATGAACTTCCTGTACAGGCGAAGGGAACCCGATTAGATCGATGGTCGGCAAGGTAAGCAAGATAACAAAAATGGGCTACATACGAAGTTGGGCTGTTCTAGCAAGCCATTTGCAATGGAGCCACCAGTTTCACCTGCTGCTCCGACGAGCAGAACCTTAGTTCGAGACATGGTGAACGAGGCGAGTGGCGGTTAATCTGGGGAAGGAGAAGAGGTGGTGGTGGTGGTGGTGCTAGTGGTTTTGGTGATGGAGATGGTAACAGTGGTGGTAGTATCCGAGATAGTATAAAAGAGCTGTGCAGGTTGGCGGACGATGGGGGGAAGACAGATTTATCAAGAAGGGAAAGGGATCCTAGAGGTGGGCTTCCCAGCTGGTTCCTTGCTTATGTATTTCGAGCGTTGACGTTTTCCCAGCGGAATGGAGGGTCAGTCGACATTACTTATTATTATAAAGGCTGGCGTCCCACTTCTGAGGATGGCCACTACCCACTTTTCGTCTTATCCAGAATTGGCCAGCAGTGGGTCGATTCCCTCGATTGTGGGTGTTAAACTCCCCTACGAAAGGCCGTCGGCCCCCCTCTCTCCCCTTAAAGGTGCATGCAATCGCCTGGAGAGGGAGGGGGAAAAGAACCGGGTGCCATTTGGAGCAATAGACCAACAGTCCTTCTAGCCGTATAATATACATAGTGGCTTTCTGTTTTATTTCCAATGTTGCATGTTTTACATCAGATGCATTTTCACTTTAGAAATGAATACTTAGGAAATAGTTATGGTGGTTCTCCCGCATGGGCATTAGTATTATTAGCCTTAGTCAGAGTTGGCAGAGACAGGGTTGGACCACTTGAAGGAAAGACTCGCCGCTGCGGCTCATAGTCAGTGCAGTCACTGCAGTCACTGCAATCAGTGAGGTGAGTGAGTGAGTTGAATGTGGCAGCCTCGGGGGGGAAGTTACACCTATTTTGGTCATTACGTCACTTTCCTTAGTGGTTTCCCACACGGCTTCCCGGGCAGGGGGACTTTTCAGAAGGGCTCCAGGCTGGCTGGTGACGATACCTGGGGTTTTCCGGCTGCTAGGCTGGGTCGGTCTCAGACCAATTCTCTCCCCCCCTCTGCATTCAATTCCCTTCCTCTTGATGATTCAGTGCATTCATCATTAGTCCTCCACAATGAGAACCATCCTTTGCGATCGGATCTCTGTCTTCCATTCGAAAATACGTAGCCTTTTCACCTTCCCCTTCAACCCCCCTTGAAACCACCATAGTTTCTACTTACTTAGCTTGTCCAATAGTCACCAGCACGTTCCTTTAGGTGTCTTTCCCTTATTCTTCGCGCATAATGCGGGGAGAAAAAGAATTTTCTCGTCTCCCCCCGAAACCCCAGCTTTAAGAACGCATGAAAGGGCACCAAGTCCAATGGCTGAACCCCCCCCCTCCCCTCCCCCCACGTCAGAGATCTTCGGATCTGCGTGGCGGATTCTGCTTTTATGGCCCTCTGTAACCCTTTGAACATGACGACATGTCCAGTGCCGGTCTTGTTACCTTGAGGACATTTCTGGGTCACCCAATGGTTCCATGGTTGATCGCATTAGTCTTCTCGAAGACAGGACAGAGTCCATCGCAGTTCGGTCTGCTGCGATTTTCATTGTTGGTGCGGAACAATGCGGTCGTTAACTGCCAGTGTATTATACATCCAAAAATTGGTTCGACAATCTAGTCGGATCTTCGATCGCGTGTCATTCGCACTTGGGAGTTTTCTTCCAGATATATATGTACGGAGTATAGAGAATTACCTCTGCTAAGCGGGAGACATCGACATCATTTCGTCAATTGTGCAAGATTCTTAAAGAATCCGTCACGTAATGGGCGCGTAACGCTTAACTTATGAGGCAAAAATGCACCTATACTTAATACAATCCCACCAAGCACATTTTGTGGTGCTTGGTAGTTTCATCAGAGCTTCGGAACAACAGGGATTCTTCCTTCGGCTGTCAATTACCAGCCTTATCGTCTCTCCGCAGCTTCTATTCACAACTCAATAGAGGTCTACCAACCCTCGGAGCGATACCAATTGATATTATGCTGCGAGCACTGCCTCTTTGCCATATCACTTCAATGCCCTAGATAGCCCGCCGAAGACTACAAACAATTCGATCGCACCCAATGTTACTCCGCAGCAGCTGTTAGACATTCATGTTGCATGGACGTCCATATCAAAACGACCATGCCTAGCTAGCATTTGCACTAATGCAGCAATACAACGGCACTTAGCCAATGGCTTGAAACGAGGCGAGCCGGATCCCTACCTAGAAAATCAATCGCACTGGACTAGCCGTGATCAAGCACGGCGAAGGATCGTGATCATTCCTTTTCCTCAGAGGCTCAGACATTTCAAGTCCCTGAATCCCCTCACTGACTTGGTGGTTGTATCGGAGCATGTGAGAATCCCACCACCCATCACCTATTCTTTCGATCTGCAGGCCCATGACGGCGCCTTTGGCCAATTGTGGTCCACTCCACCCGCACACCGGATGCAAGCCTGCAGCCGGGGTACAGGAGACTACAGTAGACTACAGGAGACTAGCAGATGGGATGGACGGGCTGGTGAACAAACGACGAAAGTCGGTGTGTGACCAGTTATCGCTCGAACCGTTTTGACCCTCGGGTATTGAAGGGAGCGAGCGGATGGCAGAGCTCCGAAATGCATGCCGCTAGGCGGGGCTTAGGCTGACGGTGCAGTAGGGGCGCTTGGGGGGAATGAATGGCTCGCGCTGGGGCGGACTTGGCCGTCTTTTTCTCAAACGGTGGGGAGAAAGAAAATGGGGGGAAGTTTAGCCCCTGCGATCCGCACCCGGTTACAGAACTGAGTGTGAGGAACTGGAAGGAATTGACTCTATTCTTTTTGATCGGAATGAACCTTCCTAACCACCAGTTGCGTTGCAAAGTACAGTTCCGTACTACTGACCAATGCTTAGATTCATCATTCTCTCCTTACAGATGCTGCTTTAATCCCACACTCTTCTTGACTACCTGGAACAGAACCGCCAAGAATTACTGTGTCTCAACACCCGAATGCTACAACCATGTTTCGACGCTGTGTCTGCTGGTTTCAGATATGAAATGCGCATATCACAACTTTGAGGTTGTCACTTTTGGCTTCATCACGGCCCTTCGGTCTATTCGTCCCAGAACGTACAATTCATCAGTCTCATTCTCTCGAGAGTGTCAATTGAGCAGAACGTGCTCCGCCTGAGTGTTGGAACCCTGTGCTGCGCAACTCCGCGCTTGACACGCGCAGAACTTTCCAACCACCTACCCAGATTTTAAGCATGAATAAGTGCAATTAGTTATCATCTATGCAATGACTAAGCGTGCTCAATTCAACCTCACAGCTCTGGAGTTCGTTCTGGTTGGCGGCTACTTCGTCCGCACTGCTGTAGCTCATGGACTGTGGCTTGGACGATTCCGCTCAGCGCGCATTTGGGAATCGAATCACTCTTCATCCTGCTTCACGGGAATGAGCCTTGGATTGCATATGAGCAACCAGGTCGGGTGCATGAGCACTCATGAGTCATAGCAACAAACACTTCCCACGAGGCACATGCATCAATGTGGCATATCGGACTGCAGGACACATGGTCCACCTCCATGTTGTGGATCGTGGCTCGATCAACACTGATCGAAGAAAGTCAATAGCTGCGAGTAGCCAATCCCAGGCTAGTCTTCAGGCGAGCTCAAGGTAGTCCGTACTTGGCGATCAGTTCCCTCCTCTTAGCATGGATAGATGTATCTCGGGCTACAGGATCTGCCCGTGGACTTCTGACTAGAATCAGTTGGGACAATCTATTCAGATCTTGTCACCTCAATCTACAGCCAGAGGAATGTGACTAAACATAGGCACTTCCCAGGACTTCAAGTCCCAATTCGACTATTCAAGCTTGTCGAGTGTGGCTGTGAGATGATACGATAATCTCATGCCAGATTACTTGATTCAGTGGAATGACACATTTGAACGAATGCGTTCATCCCCAATTGCTTTAAAGTAACAGCGAACTTATCACCTGCAAGCAGCAAGACTTTGAATGTCGATTGCCTATCCTCAACCGCGCCCCTCTCCTGGAGATAGTCTGAAAGAAATCCCAGATGCTGCAGGTGACAAATTGCCATTCAAGTAGCTAGATGATAACCTTGCAATAGCCATAGGACCAGGTTCCGGTACTCATCATGTACGTCCTTCGTGACAACCATTTCCCTAGGTTAGTTCATATCATCGCAGAAGCCTCCCACAATGAATCGGGCCAATCACGTGTCCATCCCTACTCGAGAGCCTTGTGATACAACTTAATCTATCTTGAGCACAGCGCGAAACTTGTTGTAGCTCAATATTCACTCTCAACTGTATACCATGGCATTGTCTAACTGGCCTGTTCCTTGCCTTTCTCTCGGCTGGTCAACATATAATCATGACCATAAGTCTTGCCTCTCGACCTACACTGGCATCTGTGGACAATGCCACAGGAAGACAAAACTTAACAAGATAACTCTATTCAAGCCCAAAGAGACCGCCGCCTCTGAGCAGTCTGTTGGACACTAGCATGGCTGGACCCTATTTATACTCCACGATAGAGGAGGGCTCGGGGGTAAGGCACCTGTCCTGTCGGGCTGGAGTTACCCCGGATTCTTCCCAACCCCCGCGCGGGGTCTTTCATCTCCACTTCTCCGCTTTTTTCGATCATTCACTGTCTGAAGGATACCAAGACACAGACCTTCTCTCTCTTCACCAGAATTGACTGCCTTCGCAAACCTTAATCAATGCATCATCATCATGCCATGCTCGCCTTTACTCCGAGATCTATTTTCCACGTATCAGGATCATGCAACTGGAACACTATCAGTGATACTCCAGACGGAGAATGACCGAGCAGTGAACTTACGCATGATGTCTGGTGTACCAGCTTCACTCATATTGGATGACAAGCTGAAGAGAGGGTGACTTCGCATGACTGACATGACTTATACCCCCACGTCCAATAATTAACCACCCAATCACCACAGGATGTCGCCTCAGGATAGCAAGATCACCTCCAGATCAAGGTTTGAGAGACGGGAGGCTGGAGCTCACAGTAGCTCTGGGCGTGGTACGGAAATATATCACAGGCTCCTAAATAGACTCTCGACTGTCTCTCCACCTCCCTCCGCCACATCTCAATTGTCATCGTATGTCTCTTTCCAATCAACACGACAGCGAAAAAGGCGGAATCCAACATGGGCAGTAAAGCTCAGGCCGAACCGAGCAGCGTGCATGCGGAACACATAGCTGATATAGCATCAGAGACACATGATGAGGATCATGTCGAGTCAGGGTGGAAGCCGGGGAGGCAGCCCGATGGAGACACTGCGATGGCTCTCTTCAATGATCCGGATGCTCTTCATGAAGACATTGACCCAGTGGAGGCAAAAAAGCTGCTTTGGAAGATTGACTTGATGATCCTTCCTTATCTGGCTGTTTGCTATGCTTTTTTCTACATCGACAAGGTGGGCAGGTCTCACTGATGTTCCATTGTGACGACATCCGCTGACTGCATACTTCTGCAACCTCCAGACTACGCTCAGTTATGCTGCGATCTTCGGTATACAGGAGGATCTCCATCTTCATGGGACACAGTATAGTTGGCTTTCCAGTGTATTTTACTTTGGGTTTCTCGCATGGGCATTTGTGAGATTGAACCTCCCTCGGAATTCGATTGCATTCGCTGATGTCTGGCAAGCCTACCAATTTCCTTATGCAACGCCTACCTATAGGTAACATGCTCCTTTATCGTTTAGATAGGGCGAGACTGATTTTGATATACAGGAAAATACCTTGGTGTCAACATCTTCATGTGGTATGATGAATGTTTCCTCTTGTCCCGCTGTGCGACTAACGTCTTGTATTAGGGGTGTCTTCCTCATCATTCAAGCAGCCTGTCACAGTTTTGCCACTTTGGCTGTCTTACGAGCTCTAGGAGGTGCAGCTGAAGCTTGCGCGGACCCGGCTTTTATGCTCATAACAAGCATGTGGTACACGAGGCGAGAGCAGCCGGTGCGGATCGGATTATGGTATACGGCCAACGGCTTAGGAATTGCACTTGGTGGCCTACTGGGATACGGAATCGGTCACATCAGAGGCGCTCTTCCTTCATGGAAATACGAGTTCATTGTGATGTAAGAGACGACTGCTCGTAGTTGCTGCTGACTTTATACTGCATATGCTGACCAGAGTTTTGAATCTTAGCGGCTGTCTTTGCTCAGCTTGGGGTATCGTGATGTTCATTTTTCTGCCTGACTCGCCTGTGACAGCGCCTCTTCTCAGCAAGCGAGAGCGACGTATTGCAGTAGAGCGACTAAGAGAAAACCAGACTGGTGTTGAAAACAAGCATATCATATTACACCAGATTCGAGAGGCTTTCCTGGACTACAAACTCTACATCTTTTTCACCTTGGGTCTAGTCTGTGGGGACTTCTGACATTTGTTGTTGAATCCTGACTGACGATTAAATCCGAACAGGCAACATACCCAATGGCGGGATCTCCAACTTTGGCACTCTCATCATCAAGGGCTTTGGATTCTCGACTCTCGTAACAACTCTGATGCAGGTGTGTACAATGCCATCTTTATGAATCAAATGGGTATCTTACTGAACTCCTAGATTCCCTACGGAGTCCTGATAGCGATTTCCATTCTGGCCTGTGTATACCTCAACGACCGATTCGAGAACCGGCGCTGCCTATTCATTGTGATCTTCCTGTTACCAACATAGCTGGAGCATTTGGTCTTCGTTTTGTGCCCCAAGACCAGAAAGTCGGCCGTCTGATCTGCTACTATCTGACCGGTCCATACAATGCAGCCTTCGTCCTGATTCTCAGCATGCAGATTGCCAACACAGCAGGTACGTCTGCTACCTATTCAATGCTTTCCTTCGCAGCCTTCAGGGATCGAGCAACTAATTGACTTCTTGCAGGCCATACCAAGAAAGTCGTCACGAACGCCGTGCTCTTTCTGGGCTACTGCACCGGGAACATCGCAGGCCCGTTCTTTTACAAGACACATCAAGCGTGAGTCAACCTGTTCGCAAACCTGCAGCGAGAATGTCTTACTAATGAGATACGATAGCCCAACGTACGAGCTCGGGATCTGGTCTATGATAGTCTGTCATCTACTGGAAGTCGTCCTGATCTCCGTGCTCGGTTTCCTGCTTCGATGGGAGAACCAAAGACGCGATCGGATCCAGTCGCAGACTGAGGGAGGCTTGGAGGGTAGAGACCTGGACTCTACTGCTTTCTTGGACTTGACGGACAGGGAGAATATGAAGTATGTCTTCTTTCCATATCCCTGGCTATTTTTTTGGAAGTTCTCAAGTTTTGGTGTTTATGCTACCATGTTTGCAATTGCTGATCTGGAACAGCTTTCGGTACATATATTAGATGAAGAGAGGTTAAACGTAGACTCGGCTTAGAGACGTAATACTCGGATAAGGCCATTTGTGCCTTCTGTTCAATATTGTGAACAACCTGCACAAACCAACTCAAGCTTCCCGTATTAGCCTGGCTTTGAGTATTGTTACAGAGGTCAATAGGTAAGAGCCCACTTCGAGCCGCCGTACCAAGACAAGACATCCAAAGACGCAATCCCAGATCTTTTCGATTTGACTGCATTCCGTAAAGTGAGAGAGAAAGTAAGACAGAAATGAACACCCGGACCTAAGATCCAATATACAAATGCTAGTTAACATAAAAATACAATCGCCCCGAAAAACCCAAGTCCGATCACCGCTTCTTGTTACCGCGATCCTTCTTTCCAGCAAGCGCTCTCTTCTGTCTGAGATAGTTGGTGACCAAGTTCTCCACGCTACCCATATCATGTCTAGGCTGTCTGTTCCAAAGAAAAAAAAAGTATATTAGCACACATCCAAAGAAGAAAGACCCAGACTGCACACACTCCACCACCACCGCGGAAGAAAATGAATACGCACCTCATATAATACAACCTAGCACGACGCTTCCGCTTCTCAGAACGCTGGACGATCTCCACGCTCTCAACGTTGGGACTGAACACCTTCACGGACATCTCGACGCCGACGCGCGTGAGCTGGTTGCGGAGCAGCACCGAGGTGTCCGCGCCGCGCAGCTTGATGCTCAGCACCAGCCCCGCGAACGGGTCGCCGTTCTTGAACGTCACGCGGATGATGTCGCCCGGCTTGACGCTGCGCGCGTACCGCCGGTAGTCGAAGAGCCGCATCCGCTTGCCGCTTGGGTCCAGCGTCTTCAGCTGCGCCTGGGTCACGGCTGCCACGGCGTCCTTGCATTGCGGTGCGGGTGGTGGGGGGACGATCTTGAGTTTCTTTGGGGCTATGGTTTTGGTTCAGAGTATGTTAGATGGGCTGGTTGTGGTGGTGGTGGTTGTAGGTTTGCGTGGATCTGGGGAGGCGGGGAGAGGAGGGAGTCTGATGGGGAAGTTCGAGGCTAGCAACGTACCAAGATCAGGGCGCATGCGTTTCGGTATTTGCGAGTAGAATTGGTCGGGCAAGCCTTTGGGGAAAGGGATTGGGTCCGGTTTGGCGGAGTAGACTGTGCTGAGCATGCGGCGGCCGACCATGGGTGTCTGCAGCGTGGTGGACCGGGACGTCGTCGTCGTGAAGAGCGACCGGACGCATCCCAACTGCTGCAGGATCGAGGAGGAGTTCGCCATGGCGAGATTGTGCCGACCTTTCGCTTTGCTGCTGAAACAGAAGGTCGAATAGGCTGAACAAAAAGTTCCCCAAGCGGGAAACAGTTGAAGGAATTGGGGGCACCGGCAGAATTTCCCTTCACCGCCCCGAGATTCGATCTTCGGGCCCCGGGGAACTTTTCTGCCGCCGTGCCTTTCTGTTGCAGGGTGAATTGCATGCAACTGGTCCCGGTTCTGTTACTGATTGATTTGGTTGAGATTGTGTTTTAGAAGCTCTGGGGATTCTGATTTGGGTCTCAGTTGCTTGGAGTCGATTTCGGTCGTTGCGAACGGTGTTATTCTCCCCCGTCTGGGTACATTGCTCACAACATGGCGCAACTCGCCGTGGGCACGCTGTTGCGTTGCCAGAATACACGCACTCTCGGTCAGAGCATTGGCTCTTGCACACAGAAGCGCACTTATTCAAACAAGGGTACTGCAGTCCCGTCTCCTCTGTCTGCCCCTGATTAAGGATGCCAAGGGGGGCATTCGCCTTGTTATCAACGAGAAAGGTCCTAGCTAACAGGTTTTCCCCATCCGGGATGTGCAGTGCCCCAATTCCAGAAGACCGATTCGAACAAGAAGCTATTCTCCGGGCTGCAGCGATTTCGCAATGAGGTGTTCATCCCGCTCAACCTGTCGCAGCAGCAGAAGCTCCTGATCTACCGGAAGAAACACCAGGCGACGTTGAAGGAGAACCCGGTGACGGTGACGGTGGGCGAGAAGGACGAGTACCGGCTGCGGCCGATGGACTACACGGCGCAGCCGCGGAACACGGAAGCCAACCGGCTGATCCACATGATGGAGACGTCGGCGGACTGGCAGAACCTGCGGCCGTTCCTGACGGCGCTGCACCACGTGAACCGCAAGCTGAACCTGGAGATGGTGGTGCGGCGCGCGGGCATGCACGACGCGCTGGGCGCCGTGCTCGAGACCGCCAAGGCCAAGGACTCGGGTTTCTCCCTCAAGTCGCCCAGCCTGGTGCAGAAGATCTTCTTCGAGCTGCACCTGCGCGCCCAGCAGGCCGAGTTCAAGGGCCGCGACGTCGACCGCATGCTCCGCCTCGGCGAGCAGTTCATCAACCTCATGGCCCTCCCCAGGCACGAAAACCCCTCCCCGGCCTCCGACGCCAAGCGCCGCCCCGCTGTCGTCGGCGTCATGCTCGAGTTGAGCGCCGCCCGCGCCCTGCACAAGTTCGCCGGCAAGGACGAGGACCATCTCGTTCACGACTACAGTCATCGTCTGCTGGCTTGCATGCGCCACTTGAAGCTTGATATGAAGGCCTCAAATCTCTCACTTCCTAAAGGCATTGCCCAAGCTGTACCTCTGGACAAACTTGAGAAAATCCGGGAACGGAAATACCTTACTGTCGACAGGCAGTTGGAGCAGAATGTCCCCATCTACCACGCCCTTCAGCTTGCCCGAAAGGTGGCCATCGATCCCGAACTCAGCAAGGCTCTGGAGGAACAAGCGAACAGATTGGACAAGTGGATTCAAATCCAGAAGGATGCTGCTCCCGAGAAAATCAAGGCTAGCCCGACGCGGGGCTATCAACAAAGTCTAAAGTATCATGGAATCGAGGATCAGTTGTCATGATTGATCTGCCGCCTTCCTGTCTACGCCCTTTTTTTTTGTACATTACCATGATTTCCTCAGAATCTGTTTGGAGCTACATCTTTTATTTGAAAATAAATGCATATCCTTTTCTCCAATTCATCGACATAACGCGCCTAGCTACGCTTGAGGTTCCAGAAGATTTCAGCAGGATGCCGTGCAACAGTCATTCTGTAGTCCCCGGAGCAGAGTTTAGAATCAAGATACACAGAGAGAGATGAGAAACACAATGAGACGGGTTATTCCCTTAATTCAACGCAGAACGCTCATCATTCGCTCGAGAGGTATTTCAGGCACAGAGCTCCAAGGTGTTGTCATGGCGCAAGCGAGCTTGCACCGGTAGCACCGTCTTTCCAGAGACGACAGAAGGGCCGGCTACAGAAATCTAAGGAGTATGTGAGCTGAATGCGTCGGTGAAAGAAATGCGTGCAGATTTGCGCTTACCTGACCCTCCTCCTTCCCGGTGTCATCTGACAAGCCCGTCAGAACAACCTCAACGCTGCTAAGAGGGGCACCGAAGTGGCTGGGGCCCTCAAAGCGTCTGTAGTCGAAGACGTTGGTCTGCGACACGGCACCAGCGATCCCGGGTCCAGTCAAAGCATACACGATACGCGCTCCAGTGAAGATGCGCAAGTCTGCCAATTGCTCGAAGTCGAGACGTACCTCCGGATCGGCGTCGAAGCGGTGCGAGATGCATAGAAGACGAAGCTTGTCCAGAGAAAGCTCGGCTGTGGGTCCGACATTGGCTAGCTGATTCAGTAGGCCGTGGGATGGCATGTATCCGGCGTCCAAGCTTCGCACCTGGATCCAACGCGCCAGCGCAGACACAGGCCCGGAGTGAGGCTTCATGAATTTGGTGTGGTAATTGGACATGGTGCGAGAGGATGCAACAATGACCGTCGGCGACATTCCTACAGTTGCAAGAGCAAAATCCACGCTTTCGCCAGCAACGGAATTGACGGCAACGGATGCATTGGCAAACAAAGCAGCCATAATCTGACACAAGGGATACGATCGAGAAAGGGAGTCGATGGAAAGGACCACGTCACTAGGGCCAAACCGCTGTTGGCGGGGAAGAGAGTACAATAGGCCAGCAATTCCTGATGCAAGATTCTGTTCTAGTGGTCAGTCACCGCCGAGCGCAAGATTACAGATAAGAGAAAAACATACCTCCGGCTGATACTCAACGAATTCACCGTTTGAGGACTTGGACGGCCAGATAGTGGTCACGGATGGAGTAGGAGTGCTTGGATCATAAGCCGGTACCTCAAGCCAAGCGAGCTCTTTCTTCTCTTCCACCAGCTCGTGCCAAACAGTGACTTCCAAAGTACCCTTCACATCTTGGGGCACATCATTCCAGTCCATGTGCCTGCTTCCGAGCTTCGCAACCCAAATGACTTGCGACAGCTGTTCGTTATCCTTAGCAATGAATGACAAGTCAAGTGATCCAGCTTCGGCGATCAATGCATCAGCCTGCGACTTTCGCAACAACTCCGACAGGTCCTTCGCATGCAAATTGTGAGGGATGATGACAACCTTGAAGTCGTAAAATGCTCCGGCTACCGGGCCGTTAGCAACATATTGATAGAAGCATCGAGTAGAGGGAGGTCAAACCGAAGATAACAGCCAGCAGCTCGACTGAGTCCGTCAAACAGACAGCAACGGTCTTCGCCTTGGAAGCTTGCAGACGGGTTCCAATGACATTGATTTCCTGAGTGACCTGATCCAAAGAGTGTTCAATCGCCTTCTTTCCAAGCACCGTATAGATCTTGCCTTGCTTGCCTGTGACGGCTCCATTTTCTTCCACCGATCCGCGAACAGCGGTCTTCCAGACATCACGCAGATCACCTTTCCGGCCACTTGTCCATTTAGGAGTCCCAGGATCCTTGACGTTGAGTCCGGTGCGCAGAGGGTAGCCGTGCGGTGTCTCGAGACTTCTGTACGGAGCAGATTGGCCTGGATGACGAACGGGGAATGCGGTCGACTGCCGTGCGAGGAGAAAAGGATGAATATCCGAATCTTGGGATGTGAGGAACGAGTAGACGAGGAAGGCGACAATGCCGCCAGCAATCACAGTGGTGGTGGTGTTCCAGTCGGCCAGAAGCTCCGCCACAAAAGCGTCTAGCTTGGCCACGATGGACGGCTCGGAGTCCATTCTGAGGTTTGATATCTCTCAAGGTAGGTTGTACATGTATATGTGCCGGGTGTTAGAGAGAGAGGGTAAGTTCTTAAGGTCGAGCGAGAAGAGGACAGTTGAAGGACAGTACGATGAGCTGAGCTGAGCTGAGCTGAGCTGAGCAGACTGAGTGACTGACTGGCTGCCTTTCCTTACGTACAAGGCGGCCGGCTAGGCTGCCTATGATGTGATGCCAGATGTGGGGAACCGCTGCGCGGGCGCCTGGGCGGGCGGTAAAGTGAGTCCGATAGTAGAAAACTTCGCGGCAATGGCGCTTGTGGTTGCCCTTTGATTCCTGACTTGAGACCGGCGCACCGATCACCCAAAACAATCAATCATCAGGTCACCACTCCGACTCTCAATTCTTCCCCGCTCCTCTTCCATCCCAAGGGGCTTCTTCTACTCCGTACTCCCTTGCGACTATGGTCCAGTCTGGACTCTTGTCGTAGGTTTTCATCGGAGATTATACTACCCATGTGATACAATTCCCCCCGTGCGCAATCTATTATCAGGTAAGTTACAATAGGAAGTCCCTTATTTCTTTCGGTAAGTAACTTCCCCCTCTTCCCCTACTCTGGCATGCTGTCGTACTCATCCTTGCTAGGTTTCTCTGTACTTCTCAACCACATCTCGTGTTTGTGGTAATTTTCAATGGCGTCTCCGTCGCTCCCCTCTACCCCCAAAGCTGTCAAAGCTGCCAAAGCTGCGTCTGCAATCAAAGCAGTCCCCGACAAAAACCAGACACCCGGCAAGTGGCGCCACCCTCACTTGGACGAAGTAGTCCGTCGACAGAATGCTGGAACATTTGGTGACCGGAATCTAAACAAGCTGCTGTGGAATGGCTCTGCTTTGTTTGCTACGTGGGTGTTTGGGAACACATTTAAGTCATAGTAAGTTATGGCAACGGAGCCACAATTGTGCGTTGTGTTGGGATCCTTCTAACTGAATGTCTACAGTGGTTTCTGGCTTCAAGAAATTAGCCAATTCTCTACTTATCCTGACCTCTCCCTCCTCGCCTTGCGCCTCATCTTTGTCGTCAACATTCTCATCGCGCTGTATCCTCTATTTGGACCGAAGGACGATCTCTCCGATATACCTCTCACCCCAACCCAGCGCTCGCTTCTCGGGCTGGACCCCACTGCTACACCGCCACTGACCCCCGGCACTACCTACGTGACTCCGCCTAAATATCGTCTTTCTACATCTCGTCCCGCGAGCCCAGCAAGTAGACCTGGATCCCCGCTGTCGGCCAGTGCTAGCGCCTCCGGTCGCAGAGTATCCTCGGGTCCCTCCTTCTCACCTTCACCCAGTCCGCTATTCCAGAAAGTGGTCACCAACGGCGGGAAAGATAGCGGACGGAGACCGAGCTTCGGGTCCTCGTCGCCGCTTGGTCGGAGCACGTCATTCTCGCCTTACAGAGATTCGACCATGTCTTTCAAGGATTCGACTGCGTCATTCAAAGAGTCAACCTCGTCTTTCAAAGAGTCGACCATGTCCACCATGTCATCTATGTCTTTGTCAACTATGTCGAGCCTTGGACCCGCGAGTCCGTCTCCTGTAGGCGGTAAGCGCGCGACCCTGGGCCTGAGCAACAAGTGGTTATACGAGCGAAGCCGGCGAGTGTCAGCGAGCAATGGCAGCTATTAATGCCGACTTGAAGGGTTAAGTGGGAGCAGGCAGAGGAAGCGATGTAAACTTATGAATTTCCCTTTCTATCTCTTTGTTCGCTATTACTAGCGGGGTGCATGCGGATTCTTAGACTCCTTGAATAGCAGCGTATGGATGCAGCATCATGTAAGTTAGATTCAAATACAACTTTAGTTTGAAGAGCGTTTGCAGTTTCGCTTGCCGACAGTATTATAGAAGTAGACAGAGCGGCGTAGAATTGGCTCCCCCAGATTATTATTGATGGCCGATTACATGTAATTGATTGATCGTCGGGTCTCCGCGGGCCTAGTCGTACCCGCTTCCAAGGCAATGACCCAAGACCGCCAACATGCCACCAAGTCCATTCACACGCGGCATCGGATTACTGGGCTTACGTCCCAAAGCAATTCTCTTGAAAGAATCGTCCTCGCACACAGCCTTTCATTCTTCGATCATCTCACTGAACTGCATGAGGTTGACAAGCTTATAAGCTTCATGGTGGCTTCACGATGGGAGCTTCCGAGTCAAAGTTAGTCTTCAAGCAGGGTATCTTCCGCCTGTCTGAGGAGAAGGACATTCCAGCGGATGATCCCTACTGGACCAGGGTATGTATCGTGACTCTTTAAAGTCTTGATGGTAGGATGGGTATAAGCTCACACACACACCTGGGGCATTAGTTCTGGGAGCTCCCAGAGTCGACCGAGGATGTCTTCAGCCTGTTCACCCCGGCCGACATCCGGCGCACGCGCGATCATGCCTTGACGAACTTCGAGACCCTTTTACTCTCCGTCACCTCTCGCCTGACGGTGTTGAGAAACCACCCTTCGTTTCCAGATCCCGAACTCGCGCCCGACCGCGATGCGCTCAACTGTATTCGCATCCTCACCCGTCTGATCCCATACATCTACGAGGCCGAGCATCTGGAGGAGTGGGAGGAGAACTTCTTCTGGGCCCGTCGCAAGAAGAAGACCCGCGAGGCGCAAGTGGCTCCGGAAGTATTGTTCGATGAAGCACAGGCTGAAGAGCGGGATCAGGCCTCGCCGCGGGCCAGCGAATTGGAGGATGCGAAGCCACTGGCCGAGGAGTTGATCGATACTCTGCTCGACCTACTCTTCTATACAAATTTTACCATCCCAAAGTTATCATCTGCGAAGACAAAGGTGTCTTATTCGATCTGGCAGAGCGGCGTGGGATGCAATACCTCAATGGGGTCGACCAAAGAGCTGGAGAACAACCGCTGCGAGGTCCTACGATTGCTCCTGACTTTGACCGGGAAAGCGATGTATATGCCTTCGAGTGAGTCACGGTAGTTGCGTATGAAACCGAGTTCATGCTGACCATCCCTGAGATTTGCTCCCTGTGCAAGGTGTTCGTGCTATCACGTACATCACAACTTGCCCCGACAAACAGGCAGTCTTGACTCTGCTGTGCTCACTACTCAACACGGTATGTGCTTGGAGCTTTATCACCAACTGGCAATATCCCTGATTCGAGTATAGGCGATCAAATACAACCCCGCCTCGTGGAGAGTACCATATGACCATGTTGTATGGAAAGACCCGAAACAGATATTGGTCATCTATTGCTTGCAGCTTCTTCTGGTGCTCCTTCTATACCCAGTCCCGGAAGACGGTCGCGGGGCCCCGCCGAAGAACTATTACCGCCATTATTTTGGAAGACTGCATAGACCGCAAGACTTTCAGTTTCTCGTTGATGGCATGACCAGAATCTTGAATCAGCCAGTGAGTGCTGCCTCCGCCTTGTAGTACGTACATTGCTGACGGCTCAATGCGCAGATGCAAATCACGAACTCCTACCTTCCTGGTAGTCAAAAGTCGGTGAAATGGGCACCCGAAATGCTCATCCTATTCTGGGAGGCCTTGCAATGCAACAAGCGCTTCAGATCGTTCATCATCGATTCGAACCGCTCACACGATTTCATTATTCTATGTTTGTTCTATGCTATTGTGTACAAGTCCGACCCCGCGAAGCAAGGCGTAGTCAGAATGTGTATTTTCATCTTGCAGACAATGAGCGTTGAGCCCAATTTCGGCAAGAGTTTGAATCTCAAATTCGAGGCTCAAGAGACTCTACCGCAAAGCATCCGGATCCCCGGCTTCAAGGGGTCATACGCCGATTACTTGATAACAGTATGTCGTTATTTGCTCGAAGTGGCGATACAGACTAACAGTGGGCTAGTCTATTCATACTTTGATCACTGCCAGCAAAGGGCAGCTAACCGCTGTCTATCCGGCGCTGTTGGCAATTATCAACAACATTGCCGCATACGTCGAGCATCTGTCTCCCGTTTCCTGTTCGAAGCTGCTGCAGTTGTTCTCCTCGATGTCGGCTCCCAGCTTTCTTCTCGCCAACGAAACGAACCATGTCCTTCTAGCGTCCGTGCTCGAGTCGATCAACTCTATTCTCGAGCACCAGTTTACAAGTAAGCGGTACTTTGCAGACTATATTTTTTATTTGGCTTGCTAATGCGGTGCAGACAATCCATATCTTGTTTATTCTATCCTCAGAAACCGGAGACGCTTCGAGGCTGTGCGTGAATTCACTCTCGAGAGCGGACAGCAGGAGATAGAGCGTCAAAATGAACGGCGAAAGTCAGGGGGGAATGAGTCTGCCGCTAGTCCTGTTCTCTCGCCGACTGAAGAAGATGTACAAGCTCCCTCTGGAGCACGCTCATCTCTGGGTCGCATTCCGGAAGAAAATAGTCCGTTCGCCATTGGCGGAGATGATTCGGAGGACGAGGGTGAAGCGCCCAACACGCCGGCACAAGAGTCAGTGTCAACGTCTCGACGGCAATCTATTTCGTCTGTCGTCGACGAGAGCGTACCCCTTCAGCTCCGGGGGATGTCTGAAAAGGCGCGTGGCAAAATGCCTGCCGGACAACCCACCTTCTCTCGGCAAAACAGCATGACTAGCCAAAGCAGCATGTCGGCTGCTTTCCTTGCATCCTCAAGCGGATTTACGCCGACTACTGCCTGGGTAAGCGAAAGCCCGCATTTGCCCAATCACGCTTTTTGCTAACTAGAAACACACAGCTTGATTCGTGGCTGCCTGAATTGCCGCTTCACACGATCCTCACCATTATCTCAGCCATAATGCCCCACGTACCGGATTCGGCCTTTCAGTCTGCCTCTAATCCAGAAGCACGCACTCTGATCACAAACCTTCCTACCTTTGTTGAGGAGCCCATGATTCAGGTTATTATCTCGGAACCTTCTCCCGTTCGTGTCCACTCGTTCGAGTGGTCGGCCCTTTCCATGGGTTGGTATGAATCTTTGCTTTGGGGATTCATCTTCTCGAGCGAAATGGTTGTTGGGTCCGCGTCAGGTGCTACACCTGGCACAGTTGGGGTGTGGAATGGCACTGGTGTTAAGCTGTTCAGGGTACAGGAGGCAGCCGCGCAAGGACCTACGCTCCTAGCGCCAAAGGGTGCTGTCGATGCAGTCGGAAGCAACCTAGTACAGCGCATTGGCAATTTGAGCCTCCGACGCAGTAGTACGCAGGATTCCCAAAACAACTCCCGGCCACCCTCGATTCGCGAGGTCTAGGATACAGACAGAGCTCCGCTGGATCGCGGGGTTGCACCATTTGACTTAGATACACTAGCTTCTTTTCTTTATATTGATGAACTCTATGGTTTAGATGATACCTGACTGGCGTTGCGCGATTGGGTTAATTCTTTATACGCGAGTTGGCCTTCGAAGCATTTTTAACCTGGTGATCATGTTCTTTACCGATTAGTTCTTCATATATTTAGATAGTAAAGTTCATAAATCCGTACATCTGGGCGTATTATGTATTGTTCTTCGTTCGAAGAGTGTCAATATGATGTTATGCGCTTTTTCTTGTTTCTAAGGGCTGATATAATAACGAGGGCTGGACCACCACGTGAGGCTGCGATTGGCCGTTTGCGCTTCTCGGACAGGTTTGTCGCCGAGCTTTCTTCTGGTTGACAACATTCGCGACCGACCGCCTAATTCTCTCCTCATTTCCGATACTTTTCTGCGGTGGTGACTATCTCATCATATTCTTAACTGGGCTTTACTATCAATAATCTCCTCAGCAATATCATATATATATACGATGGTGTTTCCCCGGTCGCTCCTGATCGCGGCTTCCGCATTCCTCCTTGGCTCCCCGAAGCAGGCCGCTGGGACAGTAACGGAACTACAGAGCGTGCTGAAGAACACCCACATGAGCAATGAATATGGATATCCCACCGACTTTACCAGGGACGTTCTGCCTGTAAGTTCCTCCCAGCTCATATCGCAATGGCGATTATCATTTTAGAATTGCATTGCGAGAGGCATCACCGAATCCCATTCTAATACAGACTGCAGATCCCAGTCCATTCCCATAAGTAAGCCCAGTATCAGCACCTTTTATTGAGACACGGTATCTAACCTCGTGCCAGTGACTACTGGAGAGATGTGCCTTTCTACGCAGGTATGCATCGATGCAAACACAGGCCACTGGTCAATAGCCAATGAGTGACTTACATTCGTAGGCCTATCGAAAGGATGCATATCGACTGAGGCGGATGTGTGGCTGTATAATGGCACTCTTTATGTCCGTCCCATAATACGGGATCTCGCGGTTGGGGCGATACTGACACAGCTAGGTCGGTCATGATGAGTCTTCTCTGACGGAAAAGCGAACCTTGGAGTCGCTCTATGTCAACCCGATCCTGGATGTGCTCCAACGTCAGAACCCCACATCTCGTTTCGTGACATCGCCCACGAAGAAGTAAGCGCTGCCTGTCTTTTTTGTCAATGTTCCTGGATGGGTTGGTTCTTCGACAAGAGCCCGAGCTGACGAGTCCCCAGCGGTGTGTTCGATACTGACACTTCACAAACGCTTTATTTCTTCATTGATCTGAAGACATCCGGGCCTGAAACCTTGAATGCTGTCGTCGCGGCCTTGGAGCCACTGCGCACGCGTGGTTACCTGACTACTCTCAAGGACAACACGACCATCATCGAGGGGCCCGTCACGGTGATAGGCACCGGTAACACACCACTTGACCTGGTCGGGCCGGTGGCCAACAGAGACTACTTCTTTGATGCACCCCTCGATAAACTTGACGAGGGTCAATACTCCGAGATAACCGGTCTAATCTCTCCTATTGCCTCGACTAACTTTGCGGCTGCCGTGGGTCCTCTTTCGCATAGTGAGCTGAGTGAGAATCAAACCCTTGCCATTCGAACGCAGATCGCTGCTGCTAAGAAGAAGGGTATTGGAGCGCGATACTGGGGTACCCCTTACTATCCGATCCGTGCTCGCAACAACATTTGGAGGACTCTGCTCGAGGAAGGTGTTGCTTTGTTGAATGCAGATGATCTGAATGCTGTGGCGGGATACTTTTGAAATGTGTTAATGTCCATAGATAGTAGAGGTTGGCTAGCTCCCTGATGTTCTTTCTTGGAGGTTCAATTCACTTGGATCCATCATGTGTAAAGGCCATATCCGCCTATGCGTCCTCCGGAATCTCTGCTGTTGGTTGTGGTGTTATTCCACCATCTCAGCACGGACAGATATTCAACCACTTCAATATCTCTCTCTTGTCAAAGCGGCAACATTCCTGAGCCAAATTCATCCATCGACTGCCTCCTGGCGATAAGCGAGGGATAAAGTGCTGACGGCAACGAAAAGAGTCAGATTGCGGGCACGTGATACGCCCGTGAAATGGAACGCGTCTGAGGGGGTGAGAAAAAGACAAAAGGATTCGTAGAGTTAAAGGCCCGACGGGCAATTTTCCAAATCACACTGGACATCATATGCTGATCTGTTCATCTTGAGGGATCTATAGGCCGCCATGTCTCAGGTCGACGTGGAATTAGGCGATCTCTTGGCCGAGGTGTTGCCCGCCGGTGTCAAGCTTACGATTCGCCATGTCTCCTCGACTCCCACTCCCTGCGCTGCTCTCTTCGCCGCACCGCCCGGCGAAACTTCAGAGCCCACCTTTTGTGAAAATCACTTTCTGACCGCATCGGTGGACGCGGATGGGAAAGATGGCGCGGAGATCATCGTGCTCGGGGTCGAGGTGTTAGTCTACAGCACGGCGCACCTGACGACGATATTCGTCTCCAAGGCCGACTCGACGGGGTTCTTACATCTCCTCAAGGACGCCCCCAAGGTCTCGCTTCTGCGACGCATCTCGCAGACCTTCCTCTCCTTCCTGGTTCGCACGCATCAGCGACCGGGCGTCCGCCTCGTGGTGTCCTTGTTCGCGCGCGCGCAGAACCAGTACCTGTTCCCCGGGAGCATCGAGAACGAGAGCAAGCATGTCCTCGACGACCGAGGTCTAATCAAATGGTGGTGTCGCGTGTTCGATCCGATTCTCCGCGAGTACGAGCCCGAGTCGGGCTCGCATGCGAAGAACGCCCTGGATCGACAGACCGAGTCGGCGCAGAGCTCGGCCACCGCGTTCCTGATCGTTCCCGGGTGTGACAAGTTCGAAACCCGGGGCTTCTTCCCCAGTGCGGCCAGACTGGACGGCAAGGACCGCCCCAGATGGTTGAATAGCTACCCCCTTCATCAGCTCTGCGATGATCCCAGGGCTCCTCCGCGCTGTCTGATTCCCCGCTTCCCTGACGACCCGAAGACTCGCTTCCTGGTCGACTTGGATGACGAACTGCCCGGGCAAGATGAGGGTGACAAGTCCTCCGTGGCGCCCGGCCAGTGGTGGAGTGTCAAGTCTCTGGATCAGTTTTGGGAAATGATGTCCTTCCGCCAGGAGTGCTCGTCGGGACGATTAGTCGGATTTCTCTGGCTCGTGATCAACCCGCCAGGACTGGTCAATTCGGTCCAGATGACCAGCTCGCGGTCTGTTCTCGGTGATAGCAAAGCGCTTTCGGGTGATGTGGGACATGCCGCAGCCCGTGCGCGTAGAGTTCCTGGATTACAGGCCGACGCCCCTATATCTACATCGTCGGAGCCACACGTTACCTCAGAAGATCCGACTGTTACACAGCCGATAGGTTCTCTCGGCAGCTCAGCGACCGTTTCAGCCCCCGCACACGCTGAGAACTTGCCTGTACCCACATCTACGGCGCAGCCTACTACAGATGCCAGCGCGTTCTTCTGGCCTGAAGCGGGCCGGGGCCACGCTGTGCTCTGCGAAGCTGACTACAAAGCAGCGATTGACTTCTTGATCGAGCAGGATTTCTTCGACAAAGAGGTAGCCCTTGCCAGCACAAAAGCGTGGGGCGAGAAAGTTGCCTCACTTGCTGACCAACTCTGGGTCGGGCAACAGGTCTTGGGGCGAGGCACAACAGACAATCCTTCTCAGAAGAGTACGGAGGTGAACACTCTCATCAGCAGCACGCTGGTCCGGAAGCGCAAGAAGGTCGAGGATGAACCTGTCCAAACACCAGAGAGCGACAAGACTGCTGATGAGGCCGAGAAAGACGCCGCTGCACCCACTGCGGACGCGACAGTGTCCACCTCGATACCTGAGCCGGCTTCTGGGATCAATGTTCTACAAGCCAATCTCATCCGGAAGAAGAAAAAGACGTAGCTCAGGGTTGGCTTGCTTTATTCGGCCATTGGTTCTGTACAGTAGAATGAAGGACACGGGGATAATCGGCACGGCTTGATTGTATTTCTTTCCTTTCTGTTTTCTTATCTTTTCTTTGCTTCTATGGGGCTTGCATACTGGGATTTTATCACTTTTCATTATCGCATCGCATTTGTCTTAGCTGGATTTGAAGGCTTTGGACGCCGAGTTCATCAGACGTGGAACTGAATATCCGAGCCACGGAACGGGCGACAAGCCATCTGACATACTACTTAATCAAACAACTTTTCAAAGTACATATCCAGCCCCTGTACGATATGTAACTGTGAAACTCGAAAGGTGGATTGTGGCTCAGCTGCGAGACGATCAAAGGAAGGCGCCCGACGGGCGGGAAAACCCACCCATCGCGCCGAACGCGGAATCCGTGAGATCCGAATGGAACGCACTCCGACGCCGCCGCTCTTAGCTCGCGTTAAGCAAATTGGAGCTTACTGCTAAGGTTGCTGCTACCTACTGCTGCTGCTGCTGGTCAGGTTGGCCTGACTGTCACGAGTTTCAGCTCTTGCCTTCCTGCAGTCTGTCCTGACCGCATTGAGGTCTTAGTGTTCCTTTCTGTGCTACTTTCGCGCTTCAAAGTCATCACCACTACTTGTCACTCGCTACCTTGTTCCTTCTTCCATAGAATGATTTCCTCGTCGGACCACTCTGTTGCTGCCCACCTCCGCCTATGTTGACGCTTCACTTGCGTTCGCTTGCCTCAGAGCTTGGACTGGCCTCTCGCCATGGCGACATCCAATGGCCAGTCGTCGCGGGCTGGGTTGGTCTGGTCTGGTATACGACCGTGACACTGGTCTGCTCGCTGGGGACTTACCAAATGTAAACAACAAGATGCACAGTCAACTCTGCCCCGGCATACAAGAGCTAACCATATATTCCGCATTCCGCCGTCTTTAGATGGAAGCACTGCCTCCAAAGACCCCGTAAATCCACATCCGCCACTACACCAGATGCCCCTCACATCACCGCAATCCGACCGGTCAAGGGCCTCGAGCCTCATCTTTACGAGTGTCTGGCCTCGACATTCCGCCAGGACTACCCGCGCGACCGGCTGACCGTCTATTTCTGCATCTCGACAAAGAACGACCCTGCCTATCCCACCCTCCAGAAACTAGTCGCTGATTTCCCGCACGCCGACGCACGCGTCTATGTTGAGGACGACGACCCGCTCCTTCAACCCGACCATGTTCCCGCCTACGCGCTGGGCCCCAATCCGAAGATCCGGAATATGAGTCGTGCCTACCGCGAAGCCAAGGGGGATATCGTTTGGATCATCGACTGCAACGTCTGGGTCGGCAAGGGCGTGTGTGGCCGCATGGTGGACAAACTGTGTGGGACGGGCGCGACGCCAGGCAGACGGTACAAATTCGTCCATCATTTACCCGTGGCTGTGGACATGACGGGCTCCGAAAGCTTGAGGGGGGAACAAGAGACACTGCTAGAGTCCTACACGAACGGGGATGATGCCAGCTGGGAACGCGGTGACGCCACAGCAACGGTCTTGGAGCACGGGACCGGGCCTCTGGCGACCGGGGGTGGACGTTTGGAGGAACTGTTCCTGTCCTCGTCGCACGCGAAGATGTACACTGCCATCAATACCGTGCTCATCGCCCCCTGTATCGTGGGCAAGTCCAACATGTTCCGCCGATCGCATCTCGACTACCTGACTGCACCGTCGGCCGCGGATCCGCCTCACCGTCGACGCAATCCAGGAATTGACTATTTCTCCGATAATATCTGCGAGGATCATCTAATTGGGGATCTGCTGTGGAAGAGTCGGGTGCGCGAGGAGAAAGAGCTAGGAGAGCGGTGGGGCAAGCATGCGATGGTGTTTGGCGACCTCGCCTTCCAGCCGGTTGCCAACATGAGCGTGCAGTCATATGTGGCACGCCGGGTGCGGTGGTTACGAGTCCGCAAGTTCACCGTGCTGCTGGCGACGCTGGTCGAGCCCGGTACGGAGTCGATCGTGTGCTCGTGCTACGGGGCATGGGGCGTCACAACGGCGCTGGCTCAGTTGCTGGCGAAGAAGGGGTATGGGTTTGCGGAGATACTGTCTACCTGGACTGCCTTCTGGACGTTCTTCGGTTTGAGTATGGCCGGCTGGATCCTGGTGGACTGGATGGTCTATATCATGCTGCATTCGGGCCAGACCGTCGAGCTCGACGACGATACCCCGTTCTTCGCACGCCCTCCAACCCGAAGTGTCACTCGCCGCCCTTTCCTGCATTGGCTTGCCGCTTGGCTGGGTCGTGAAATGTTGGCTTTGCCTATCTGGGTCTGGGCTTTTTACGGCGGAGTCACCGTGACCTGGCGAGACCGCCGGTTCCGAGTTGGCCTTGACATGAAGGTGCGCGAGATTGTTGATGGTGGGAACATGGCGAGCACGATCCCAGGTCTTTCGTCGTCACGGTCCAGTGCGCTGGGCTCCTCGCAGGATCGAAACAAGGCACGACGAGATTGACGGATGACCATCTGAACACCAGACATGATTGCGCACATTCCTGCCTACCTACCCGCCTACCTACCTATCTCGATGGTATTGAAGATCACCTCCCTAAGACGATAGACCAGACAAAAATGCTTCCGAATCATATTATAGACAGCGTGACGAATGAACATAGTTCCCGTCTTGTATAAGAACCTATATCATACACAAAATATCATAACCAAATAAAAAGCGATCTATTGCAGCATAACCAGGACAAAAGCACCCTAAAGAAACACGATACCAAACAAGGAAATATCATAAGAACTTCATCAGAAAAGAAAGAGGATTTTTGTCTACAGAAATCAGTTCGTCTCCCCATCCCCATTGCCAGTAACCGGCACCCCAGCGGAGGCAACCACCGTCTCAGAATCGCCGCCAGCAGCCGCCACCTCAGCGCTCAGCATCCACTCAACCACCTGTCTCCCCTTGGACATCTTGCCGGGATCCGCCGCGGCGGCGGCATCAGCATCCTGCTCACCCGCACCCTCTGCCGACGCTGACGAAGCCGCACCATCCTCCTCCTGCGCCGACCAGTCCGCACGCTCAGCCAAAAACACCGGATCGAGCCCGGCCTCGTTCTTGATCGAGCTGTCCGCGCCGGCCTCAACCAGCGCCTTCACGCACTCCAGATGCGTGTTCAGCGCCGCCCAGTGCAGCGGCGTGTTGCCGGAGTGGTTCCGGTGGTTGACGATTCGGCGGCGCGTAACCTCGTCCTCGGCGGCGAGGAGGCCGAGGAGGTAGTTTAGGATTTCTGCGCGATGTTAGCTTTCCCTTTCTCTTTTCCGGGGACTTTCGACCTTCCAGGGAAGCCATGGAAAGGTGAAATACGCACCAAAATTCCCATTCGCAGCCGGGAAATGCAACAGGCTGGAGCCGCTGCCGCCCTCGGCTTCCGGGGCGGCGTCGATGACCGCGGCCACAATGCTACCCTGCGATGCGTTGGCGAATTGCGCGCTGCAGGCGGCGAGATCCTCCTGCAGGGCGGCGAGGTCGCCGGAGCGGGCGTCGTAGATGAGGTCGTCGATCGTCTCCGCTGGGAGGGTTACGGTGGTGGCCATTTTGATGGTGATGCTGGTGCTGATGCTTGGGTTCGTTATGCTAGATTCAGACGGGTAGTGTGGATGTGTCAGATTTCGGTGGGCCTCTGAGTTGATGAAGCCTGGTTCTCGCTCTGCTGGGAGAATGTAGGAGGTATCTGGGTTGGTGTTAGCAGGCTATCATCTCTTGGTTGTGATCGTTCATGTATAGAGGTGTGCAGATGTTGCGGGTCTCGGGGTGTATGTGTATGGAGTATACAGCATTGGAGGGGCGAAGGGGTATATAACCAAGGAGAAATAAATTATGCAGAGGTGTCTAATGTTGGGTAGTTTCGAATCGAAGCATTGGTTCATCGAAACATCGTCCACGTTCTTCGCTGCGTTCCCCGGTATTACCCTTTTCGGAATTTTTTTTTCTGATGATTGGTATACCCCTCCCCCTCACCTTGGGTTTCGATGCTTGCAGTGCCGCACAAACTGGTGGTTGGGGAAATCTGATATATATAGCAAGTGAGGTGCAATACCTCCAGGAAATTTTTACCTTTAAATTATGCAAGTGATGCTCTGACTCTTGAGAATCATGTGAAGCTATTCCAATTGTTCTTCTGATGGGGAGAACTTTGAGGCCCGGTCAGGTGACTGCCATCCCGGTGTGGATCTTATCTTCACAATCAATCCCGCCTCCCCACGCAGCATACTCTCTCTCTTTTACTACTAAGTATGTATCTGCACATACTCAACCTCATCTACAAGTTACGATTCAAATCACCCATATATACCATTGTGGCTCTATGATGCATCTTGTAAACTACATAAAAACGCCCTAGCTAGCCACCATAAAACATGCACATATCAGAATGGGGGAAATCCCAGAGGGAAGGTATCTCAGCACACAACAACAAGACAAGATAAGAATAAGGGTATGATTGCGCTGGAAGATGGGAGGGGAAAGAAACCAATCAATCCCTCAACCACGCACGGCGCTTCTCCTCCTTCTTCTCCCGTCGCTTCTCTTTGAACGCCTTCAACTCCGCCTTGGTAAGCTTCTTGGCGCTCCGTTCCGCCCGCAGACTGCGGCCATCATGGCTGTTGGCCGCCGCGTCCACGTCGAAGAACGCATACATCTGCCGCCGGGACTTGTTCTCATCATTGTGGTACTCCGGGTTCTGCGAGGCCTCCTGCCACCGGCCCGTGAACCGGTTGAAGGCGCCCACCGCCTCGTACGCCTGGTTCGGGTCCATCGCGGCGGCCGCCGCCGCATCCTCCTGTCGCTCGTATTGCTGAGCGTACGGCGCCGTGGGATCGTAGTCGCCGTGGATGGCGGGATTGTAGCCGGCCGCGACGGGCGCGGGCTTTTCCGCGGCGGCAGCGGCGGGGGAGGCATCCGGTACCCGCGGGTTCTCCCACTGCGAGACCCCGGTGAGGCGGTTGTAGAAGTAGTAGGCTTGGGCGTTGGCATCCCAGACGGGCTCCCATCCGTCGTCCTCGCTGGGTGGTACTTCGTTGGGGAGCGGAGGGGGCACTTCGTCTGGTAATGGTGGCGCCGAAGCTGATGTGTCTGGTTGGTCTTCTTCTTCTTCTTTCTTTGCATCGTCCTGTTCAGATCGCGATTCTGCGTCTGAATCTGCCTCCGTCTCCCCTTCTTCCATCTCTTCCTTGTTGCTGTCGGGCCCGTCGTCTTCCTCCTCCTCCTCCTCCTCCTCCTCCTTCTCCTCCTCTTGCCGCGCCTCGGACGCGCCTCGGTCCTTCCCCGGCTGTGGTGCTTGTACCTCCTCCGCTTCCTTCTCTTCTGTATTTTCCGTCCTTACATCCGAAGAAACCTGCTCTTGGATCGGATCGCGCGTGCGGGACTCAGGCGCATCCACCGCGCCGCTGCCCGTGACGTCTTGCGGAGCCGCGGACATGCTGGGATTAGCTCTCACCCTCTTCTTTCTCTCTTTTCTTTTTTGCCTTTCCTTCTGCTTTTTTTGTCGCTGTGCAAATGCACGTGATAATCACTGTCGTAGAAAAGCTCCAATCAGAGAGCGTCAGCAGCCCTTCGGATGCATGCAATACCTCGACTGCGTTCTTCTCTGATGTCTGGAGCTGCCTGGAAGAATAGGATGATGAAAGGAACTTAACTAACTGCAGTCAGTGGCCGGAGCTGGCTTCCTCGTCGCCGGGCTAGCGCGCCCCCCGGGTAAATTGAGGCGCTAGGCTGGATTTGGCTTAGTTGGTGCTGCCGTTGATTCGATATTCTGGGCTTCTGGTTGGCGGGATCGTTTTATATAGAGGTCTGCCACAAAGATAGTCTTAAGAGTGGATGGGGTGACTATCTTTTTGGGGGCTTTCTTCATACGATTCAAATATAGGTTATTGTTTTTTGGCTATTCTGGGCTTGGTTATCCGGGAACATCGCCTCTGGAAAGCTTAGTCCCCTCGGTATAAAGCTCCAGATGACGGGATGTGAAAGAGATATATCTCTGCATCAGTGAAACAACACACTTTCATTCGATGGTGTTGATCATTCTACTAACCACATGAACAATGACCAGGTATCAATGAAATTCAGAGAAGTTGGATAGTAGAGGCGATTCTCTTTTGTGCCAACAGGTAACAAGTTCACATATGGACCTATGGCCTCTAGATGATCAGTACATACTATGGCTTATAGTCTGAGATCAGACTGGTTACTAGCGGATATGTCGCTGGAAAAAATAGATCACATAAGCAGGTATAGCAGCTTTGTGCTATGCTCAATGAGAGGAGAACAACTGCTTGCTTCCATCCCTTGCTCTCAATGAGTAGGCTTAATCATCAGCAAAGACGGAGTCCCGACCAGCTCCTAAGTGTACATTACTGGATTGTGAGTGTTTACTACAGGTACCTTTTAGAGAGTCTGGGCCCAGTGGAAGAGCTCTATCTAGCTTTCATGTATAGAATGGTGAAGCGGACTACCGTTTCTTGTAACTTTTGCGTCGTTCCCAGGTGTGGCTTCTGTAGGCTGGATAAGGAATATCATTGTTTATGTAGTTAGTTGTGGATGCTTATTTATACCTGTCATGTGTCTAGACGGATGAATTCTCTTAGAATATAGTGGTTTTGCTGGTACTAAGATTGAAATATACTAGGGGACAACAGAATTTAAGATCGAGTTGAAGAATATATTTTAAAGCCGAAGCCATTCATGATGACACTTGACAGACCAGAGGCTCGCAGCGATTCGAATGTTGTGATCGGGGTACACAGATGACAATATATATATATTTCACCCAATCTACTAGTATTCTTCCAGATACATGCAGCTGAGTCCAAATCATTTGACGTATGACGCGAGTTTGTCTGCTATAACAATCCGGCAGAAGTGACTATTTATGATGTGCGAAATCACTAACTAGGACATTCACATCCTGTATACTCGTAATGGCATATCTTCTATTCAACCACACTCTCAAAGTTGATGCCTCAGAACTCAGAAGCATATCGAGGCAGAAAGGCACCAAGGCACCAAGGCAGAGTCCTCTGATGAATCACATGCTTTCCCAACCACATTCAACAACAACAGCACAGCATCTGCAGCACAACCAAGATCGGATACACCGCTGTAACAACGAATCCAGCCGTACATTTATCGATCCGGCCCTGGTATGAAAGCATCCATCCTGCGGTCAACACCAGCGGCGAGACACCGCAACAAGGATCTCCTTACGCCTCGTCATGTGTCTCAAATCCATGAGCGAAAACGAGTCGCTGCCCATGACAACCAGTCCAGCCTTTGATCAGGACAAGGTGAACGAAACCCAAAATTCCAAGGATACGCACAAATGTTTTGCTTTCCAAGGGACCGACCACTTTCTTCTTCCGAGATCTACCAAAATATGATTATCCAGGAAAGCACGGGCAACGTTGTAATTCCGCGAACAGGGTTTGCTTGCGTTGTTCGTCCTTGCAATCGGAAATTAATCGGGCAACTACTCTTGTTTGTCTCCTTGCTGGCCGACCGCTACAGACCTCTCCCCGCCCACATGAACGTGGAGTCCCAAGTATCTATCTACGTGTTAGAGAAGAGAGGTGAGAAGCCTACCCATTGATTGACAGACCTCGATCTTCGGGATCCCTTGCAGGTCGAGGCATGCTATTGCATATGTCCTGCAACCTTACTCGAGGGCTCGGTCAGCCCAACAATGCTTACCACGCCACCCGCATACCGCACGAGCGCCTTCGGAGTCAGGCGTGAGGGTTGTGAGAAAGGGGTTAATTGGTTGTAGGGCTCAAGCACAAGGGCACACGACTGGACGGTGGCGGACGGTGGCGGACGGTGGCTGAAAGCGGGCTGCGAAGAGAGTGATCTCGAACCGGGCTTTGATGCTGCTCGTGACTCAACTAAGCGTGAAGGATCTTGAATGAACGAGACGCATAAGCATGCAGCTTCAAACGTGTGCTGGCCTTGCAGAGAGGCCAGCAGCAAGAGACTGCGTGAGGATCTACTGAATAGCTAGGAGGAATGAGACAATTCAGCCTCGCTGCAATGTACCCCGGCCGTCCTGCAAAGGCACCGAGTTGGAGAAACTTGCTGCAACACTAATTGGCTGCAAGCAATCACAGGCGATGGTTAAGGTAGATCCATACCGTCCGCTGGGGGGCGGAGGAGCTTTCTTGGCCAAGGGAGATGGAACAACGAGCATAGTATGGATCCTCAGGGACGAGAACGGCGAACGGTCCTTGCATACTGCATTCCACAAGGGGGGCATGTTTGGGCGCACGCAGCGCAGTACCACAGCCTGTTTGCTAGGCTCGCCAGCGTGGTGACCAGCGAGCTCGAGACCTCCACCGAAGTCTATATAAGACTGGGAAAAGTTGCGCTCCAATCTGTTTTTCTCATCATCACACAATCACTCTCTTGAGCATTCTCTCTCTCCAGTCTTCTACAGACCTTCCAGTCGTTTTACCGTTCTCTATACATACAAATTATCCGAGTTCAATCTCTCGTTCAAATCCAACCCCACAGTCACAATGAAGTTCTCCATCACCACCGCTGTTCTGGCCCTCGCTGCCACCGTCGCTGCCTTGCCCAGCCAGCCCTCCGCCGATGGCAACGTTGGTACCGGTAACGGCGTCGGCAACAAGGGTAACAGCGATGTCCGCTTCCCCGTCCCTGACGATGTGACCGTCAAGCAGGCCTCCGCCAAGTGCGGTGATCAGGCTCAGCTGTCTTGCTGCAACAAGGCCACCTACGCCGGTGACACCACCAGCATTAACGACGGTATCCTCGCTGGTACCCTCGGTAACCTCCTTGGTGCTGGCTCCGGCTCTGAGGGTCTCGGTCTCTTCGACCAGTGCTCCAAGCTCGATCTCCAGAGTACGTTCTCCTTCCTGGTGCTTTCCCAGCTCATCTCTGACAATCGCCACAGTCCCCATCATCGGTATTGCCCTCCAGGATCTCGTCAACCAGCAGTGCAAGCAGAACATCGCTTGTTGCCAGGCCTCCCCCTCGGACGCCGTAAGTCTCCCAAATAATTTTCGAGTCTGCATCAAATCCACTGACCCCCTCAATAGAGCGGCAGCCTCATCGGTGTTGCCCTGCCCTGCATTGCTCTCGGCTCCATCCTGTAAACGGGTTCAGTCTTTGCTTATGGCCGCTATTCGTCAAGCCCTTCTGGGCTATGGACAGGGGCTAGGAACAGGTCACACTGTGGTCACTTTTTCGGGAGGATTATAGACATTCCTGTTGGCAGATGATGTACCATTAATTGTGCTTCTGTGGCACTCTCGGAGAAGATTGTTTTGCTTTTTTGGACTCTATCTGATCATTAGTTGTGCATTTCCCGGTGCTCCAGCGCTGGTGTCGTGGCATATAGTCTCAATGCATTAGACTTGATTACCTTGACTTTCTATTACCATCTTCTCTATGGATGGATTTAAATAGTAGCTCTTGCTTTGGCATTATGAATCTACCTTCTTATTGAACACAGATCGATTCTCCCCAGTACCTCATTCAGTACACTCATTTACCCCAATCATATATTCACTAGCCATCCTCAATTATAAGGGCTAATAGCCTGGCCGCACATCCTATCTTGCAGCATCAACCTTCCCAGTTCAGTTCAGCATAGTCAACATCTTTAAAATTTCCAGAACCCCTGGGTTGACCTCACAGAGCTAAAACTCTCGACGGAAACTCCTCCCGATAACCTCTCTGCATTCCCAATATCCTATGATCCTCCCCACCTTATCCCTTATTTTTCCCTCCCATCACCCTGCCCAACCTCCAGACAAAAAAATAAGGGCCGCAAGTAACTCAAGCAATCCACGGTTGACCTCATTCCACCACCCAGGAAGGAAGCCTTCTTTCTAATCCGCCTGAATATCTTATACACATCAAATTAGTGGTGATAATACAACCCCCTAGTCGAACACACACTCACACATACCCCCTCTCCGAGAAAACAAAACTTGTCAGAAGCATCTAACGGAAAAGTCCTCCTCGATCCGCCTCAAGCGAACGATACAGCCAGCCCATTTGATTCAACAAGAACCGAGGTATACCCCGACCGGACCGTCAGCCAGAAGGAGCTTCTTTATCTGGCTACCTCGGATTCGACTCTCTCCCCAGCGCACTCGATAGAAGAGGGCTGAATTTCTTGACATAGCCTTGAAATCCTTGGAGGAAATCAACTCTGTTCTGTACTGCGCAAAGCTTACCCCTACTAACTAACGAGGAGGATCCAAGGTGAGAGGTGAGTAGCACGTTAGAATAGAATATCTTCTGATACAATGTTTCTGAGAAGAACTTGTTTCTCCGGTAAAGATGTAAGTATACAAGAAAAGCTAGAATTATACCCAAGCCCTCTTCCTCCCCACTCTCTTCCTTCCTCGCGGATCGTCCCAGCTCACACACACATTGACACCGAGGGAAGATAGCTGTAGTGTGATAGTTAGTTAGTTAGTAATTTAGTACATTAATTCTCATCCCCGGATCACACTCCCACACAAAAGAAAGAACCTGAAAATCCCCACAGCGAAAACAATCCCAAAAGCGAAATCCCAGATTCCAGATCAAGCCGAAAACAAAGCCAATCTACCCCCTACGCACGAAGGGAGAGATGACTGCAAAGAAGAATACACATGAAGAAGAGAAGTGAGACAAAGGGGGGAGATGGTTGGGGGGAAAGGGTGGTTGTTTACAGGACGAGAACGAAATCGACGGATCTTCTCTCACAAGAAGAACGATCTCAACATGGCTACCAACCCCCCCGAAATGGACCATAGACACCAACAAAAGATAACCCCTGTGCCGGTACCCCGAACTCCGTGGCTAGCAAAAAAGAGTCTGTGCATTGTTTGGAGAATGGATATGAGATTGAGATTGAGGATGAGAGTGAGAGTGAGAGGGAGGGTGAGGGTGGTGAGGGCTTGTCGGCGCGCCTGCGCCTGTGCCGCTGTGGTGTAGGGAGCCCAGAGGAAAGAGGACGGTGCCCATTCGGCGTTGTTTCTTGGTGGGACTTGGGCTCGGGCTGGATGGCGTCGTGGAGACGTGCTCTGCTGGGTATTGCACGCTGTTGTGCTTGCGCTGGGGCGTCTGGGGGAGCGGCCGTCGGATGATCTGGTTTGGGGACTTGGGAGGAGGGGTCGGAGGGGGTGGTGAAGGTAGCTTGGTCCGCTTCCTCGGTGTCGTCGGAGGAGGTGGCGCCGAGGAACATGGTCTGGAGTATACGGATGAAGGCGAATCAACCACAGCAGTGGTTGACGAACGGTAGGGCGACGACTTCGGCGCGAGGGGCACTTTGAGATTCGACAGCTTCGGTGCCGCTGCGACGGCTGCTGCTGTGGACTGGAGCAGGTTGAAGAGCTCGACCATTGACTTGCGTTGACTGAGTCGCCATGTCGAGGACCGTTTCTGATTCTTGTTGGTGTTGTCATCTTCTTCGCCCTCAACGGCCGTCTCCGCCTTCAGCGTCGCCCTCTTCGAGGCGACCGCCTGTTTCAACGGACGAACGTTAACGCCATCATCTTGTCTCCCCTCGTCATCCTCCACTCCCTCCGGAATATCCTCGATGATCCGGCTCTTGATCTCCGGGAGCTTCAAGGCGCCGGTGGTCTGGACCTCCATGCTCGCCGGTCTAGGCCGCCTATCGGAATTCCTGGGAATACGACGACTGGCCAGCTCCAGGTCGAGATCATCTTTACTCTGAGCCTTAGCCTTCACAGCAGCGGCTGCGAGGAAGCAGTTCTCACCGCCGCCTCCACCAGCCCGTGACGGAGGCCGAGAAGACACCACCTCCATGGCAATGACCTTCTGTACCAGCACCGGACTCGACTGTTCGACATCCGTTTCCTCATCGGACAACAAATCAGGACTCTTTGCCACAGCGAGATCCATATCTCTCTCCTCCTCTTCTTCCAGAATCGGCGCATCGTCCGGTCCCAGCGTCGAACACTCCGAGTCAGCGCAACTCACCAGACGAATAGACGTGGTCTGAGTGATCGTTGTCGCTGCTGCAGGTGGTGGTCTCGTTTCTTTCTCCGAAAAGGCAGACAACTCCGTCGCCTCGTCAGAGGCTTCACCCTGACGACCCTGCTTCTCATCCCCAACAGAAGCAGACAAGTTTGAGTCGTGCTGCTGCTGCTGCTCCAGCTCAGCAATCCCTGCGCAAGACCACGAGGAATGATGATCCCGTGCGCGTCTGGACCGTCTCAGCTTGCGCACCTGGATACAAGGCAATAATAGCGTGGAAAGAACCCCCATGGCTCGTGGACGACGCATGAGGTTCGAGTTCACGCTTGATCTTGATGTCATGATAGTGAAAGAGTCGGTTGCCACTTTATAGCTGTGCTGTGACTTGTCACGTTTTCCTTTTTTCCTTGTCCCTACCGGGCTTGGTACGACGCTTGAGATCCCGTCTTTTGGCTTTCTTCGTCGTCGGGGAGATGGACACGGGGTGGCACAGGATGGGGATCGGGATGCAATAGAGTTCGAGTTGACGGACTTTTTTTTGATGCGGTGGGGGGATTTATTGAGTTCGTTTAGATTACGGACGCGCGGTAGAGTGTTTGAGGCATAAGATGCTGCGGCTGTCGGTAGCTGTGGCTATTGCGATGGACGAGGTACACATCAGTTGTATGGAGGGATGATAGTGAGGTAGGGCCCTTGCTGCTGGTGATATTGCGGTGATGTATGCCTGCGTGTGTGCCACTATGCAGCGGGCGATTGTCTGTGTAGTCCCCACTCAGGGTTAGATGAGCTTCTGGTCAGCAACGCAGAACACTCTGTAGCGACCTTCAGTTCTAGACCCAGGGTTTTGTTGCTGCAAGGAGGGCGTGAGGCCACCTCCGGGCACGATCTGTTGCAGGGGTAGGCGCATCCCTGGTGGTTATGACTATATGGGTGTGCTCTGCAACCCCGTTGCCTGGTATACCTGACAGAGACACCAGAGCCCTCTGCTAAGATGGTCTTCAAAGCCAGGAGATGATGATTTGGAGTACTCTGGCGATCGCAATTCTCCGGGGTGCTGAGATGCGCGCAAGGAGGCGACCAGATGCATGGCGGGGTATCATCATGCGATGAGCTCAACACGATGTGCTCGGCGGATTAGGAGAACGTTTGTGGTTAATCGTGCTAAATCAGAGTCTAGGAGGCGAGACTGTGGTTTCGTGTTCCTCTTTATCCCATTATCCCTTGACAGGGAGCATCGTGCTGCAAGGGTTTCCTGCGAGTGCATTTGACGGAGTCACTACGGCGGAAGTAGATTGGAGGATGATGTCTATTCCTTGCATAAACTGTAATACATATCCCGCATGTAAGCTCTCAATTCGACCAGTCAACAGTGAGCAGTTCTACAGCTTGCTTTGCGCTGTTGCCGTGTGCAACGACCTCACACGATCCAGCGCCTGCACAGCTTCCTTCTCGATCCGCTCGAGAAGTTGAGCACAAGTCGGGATATCATGAATCATACCGATGACCTGACCGGCAGTCCACACCTATGAATCAATTAGCCGGAGGGGGTTCTGAACGCGCCAAGGGGAGAGGACAGAAAAACATACACCGAATTCAACATCACCAGTCAGGAACACCTCGCGGCCCCGTTTGCCACTGACAAAGGGAGCGATCTCGCTGAATTCACCCGTCTTGCTTTCGCGCTCCACCTTCAGCGCCTCCTGGGAGACCTTGTTCCCGTACAGACGGGTCGTGTTCTTCCAGCGGCGCATCACCAGAGCCGTATCCGTCTCGTCCGCCTTGACGATCGCTTCCTTCACGTTGCGATGGATGGGCGCCTCGACCGTGCACATGAAGCGGGTTCCCATGTTGATGCCTTCGGCGCCGAGGGCCATCGCCGCCGCCAACCCCTGTCCGTCGGCAAACCCACCGGACGCGATGAACGGTACCTTGAGTTCCTGCCGTGCCCGGCTGAGGAGAATGAAGTTGGTGATGTCGTTCTCACCGACGTGTCCAGCACATTCGAACCCGTCGATGGACAAAAAGTCCACGCCCAACTTGATGGCAGATTTCGCGTGGCGAATGGTAGTGCACTTGTGGAGGATGATGATGTTGGCTTTCTTAAGCTGCTGGATGACGGGCCCTGGGTTGTTTCCGGCCGTCTCGACGATCTTGATACCCTCGTCAATGATCACTTGTGCGTAGGCCGCGTAGTCGGGAGGAACGAGGGCGGGAAGCAGGGTCAGGTTGACGCCAAAGGGGTTCTTGGTCATGGATCGACATTTGCGAATTTCCTTACGGAGGTCTTCGGGGGTGGGTTGAGTGAGAGCAGTGAGCTGAGCAATTTAACAGTTATTTCTGGGTCTGATAAGTAACTGCTTGAAGTGAAAACATACGATTCCCAGGCCGCCTGCATTGCTGACTGCGGCAGCAAGCTCAGCGTATCCGACCCATTGCATACCTCCCTGAACGATAGGGACTTGGTCTAATCAGTACATGTAGCCGTTACACTGTGGTTCTGGACGTACCTGTGATGCCTAGCTTCCTCGTGAGAAGGGTGTTGAAAGGCATATTGACTGGTGGACCACTGGACCGGCCGCACTGATACTTGGGCGAAGGCAAGGTAAGACGATTTTAAAGTCGAGTCGTTGATCCAAGAGCAAGCTGGTATCACAAATTTCTAGAACTTAGAATTATTCAGGTCTAATAGCGTTGGTTGGGTTTGGAGACAGTCTGGGGAAGGCGGCGTTAAGACGTCCGGAGACCCCCTTGTGGGGAAGAGCAGAGTTGCCGAGGTTCAACGCCCCGAGGTTAATGATCAGTAATAGGAAGAGGCAACAGGGCTCAGAAGGGGATTCTATCAGTGTTTAGAGAAGAAGCAAATTGATAGTCATCCCAAGCCTTCTCGCCGTGGGAATTATTCGGCACGTTGTTTCCTGGATGTTTTGGTTCCATTATTTCACCCCGTTGTCAACCCTTTGCAGGTGTCCGTAGCATGTGATCGCAGCGAGTTCGTGATGGACGCATCAGATGATTGAGGTGATTGTCAGATTTCAGAGCGTGATCCTTCAACCTCGTTTCTTACACTCTAACGTATAGAGTAGAGCCAGTCTCAGAACCTGTGAGGAATTGAAGATCGAGCCCACTCCTTTCGTATAGAGTTGGTAAACTTGCAACGTCCGGGCATTCATGACAGTGAAACTGCTGTAGAAACAGCCGACAAGGCGGCCGACCAATTAACGCCGCTTCCGCCACAGTTCTACACCGCCTTGACAAATTCAGCCCTAAGCCCTGACGGACTGTCCCAATCAAGCTTAGAGCGGAGGATCTTCTGCAAGTGATGCCGCAATCGCAAAGAAAGTTGAAGTTGAAGCTCCGAAGCCTTCGATTTTGCGACGGGGGCACTTCCACCACATATCAAGCCCAATCCTCGCAGCACACGGGATTGCATATACCTTTAAGATGTCATCACCATTTCTGACCCCCGGATCGCACTCGCAGCTCGACCAGCTTGCCCTTCTTCACCTCCGCAGAGACCAAGCCATCCCGACAGTCCTTCAACTCCAAGACGAAGACAATGCAGGCTACAAGGAGGGTAAAGTAACGACCACCCGCTTTGGTTCTTTCCCGCACACTACCCTTACGGGGCAACCATGGGGCTCCCAGATCATCGCCTCGAAAGTCGACACGGGCTCTCGCCGCGGCCGGGGCCCGCAGAAGAAGAACCGACAGTTAAAGCGCAAAGCGGACGACCTGGATTCCGCCACCACCACACCCGCCGAGGGGGAGAATCAGTCGTCACCGCAAGCCGCCGTTGCCGCGTCCAGCGGATTCCTCCACCTCGTCTACCCGACCCCGGAGCTGTGGACCATGTCCCTGCCGCACCGTACCCAGGTCGTCTATACACCCGACTACAGCTACATTCTGCACCGACTGCGCGCGCGCCCCGGGAGCTCGATCATCGAAGCCGGCGCGGGTAGTGGGTCGTTCACACATGCAGCCGTGCGCGCGGTCTTCAACGGATACCCCACGACGACGACGACGACGACAGGCGAGCGCGAGGGCGTGGACGCGGGCCCCTCACCCAAAAACCGACGACTCGGCCAGGTATCTAGTTTTGAATTCCACGAGCAGCGTGTGGGCAAGGTTCGACAGGAGCTGAGGGAACACGGGCTGGAGGGGCTGGTTCACGTCACGCATCGTGACGTCTACCAGGATGGGTTCCTGGTTGGAGACTCCAAGACAGGCACGTCTCCCAAGGCCAACGCGGTGTTCCTGGATCTGCCTGCCCCCTGGCTTGCGTTGAGACATCTCGTGCGGCATCCCCCGTCTGGAGCGGAGTCGCCTCTCGACCCCACCTCGCCTGTGTATCTGTGTACGTTCTCCCCCTGCCTGGAGCAGGTGCAGCGGACCGTTAGCGTGTTGAGACAGCTGTCGTGGCTGGATATCTCCATGGTGGAGGTCAACAACCACCGGATCGACGTGAAGCGGGAGAAGGTGGGGTTGGAGTTCGAGAAGGTTCGCGGTGCGGTCGTGTTCCCCAAGTCGGTTGAGGAGGCTGTCTCCAAGATGCGCCACGTCGAGGAGCATTCCCGGAAATACCGCGAGTTGCAGCAGCAGCAGGAAGAGGAGGACGGAACCCCGCTTCCGGCGTCGGGAGATAAGCAAGGAAAGGAAGAAAAGGCGCCGGCGCAGGCGAAGGCTGTCCCCGAAAGTGAGACTCCGGTGGCTGTGTCGGACTTGACGCAGACTTCAAGTGTCCCGTTGTACCAACAAGGCCGCCTGGTCCATCGCACGGAAGACAATCTGAAAACGCACACCTCCTACCTTGTCTTTGCCGTCCTACCGCGTGACTGGACGGAGGAAGACGAGCAGAAATGTCGGGAAAAGTGGCCCCCTCACCAGGTCGATCAGCCAATGCAGACTGAGAAGCCTAAGGGAAGAAAGCAGCTCAAGCGTGAGCAGCTACAGAAGGAGGAGGCTGAGGAGAAGCAGCAGCAGCAGCAGCAACAACAACAACAATAACTGGGTGATGCAAGAGAGGAAACAGCGAATGCCCCTGAAGAAGCTCGAAGAAGCTTAGATATCCCAAACTTGATCAATACCAAGCGTCAGACTTGTATCAATATTCCTATGTAGTATTATTTTCTCGGGTGCGTTATAGATTATAAGAGATGCCATGTTCTTGGCTGAGTGGGACCGATGTGGCCCTGCATTCTGTATCAGAAGAATGGCGCTCAGCATGACCAACAACCTGTCTAGTCTATCTATATACAAATAAATGGCTAATGTGAATTTCATGGGCTCGTTCTTGGACGTCATCAGCATCAAAACAGAAAAGAAAGCGAAGTAAATATGATTTGTGAAAAGGCACGGCATGATTGGCCACGCGAGGTTGGAACGGTTCTGAGGCCAGGACGACAAGAGAGATGAGATGCTAACTATCAGAAGATTGGAGTATATGACGAGATCAAGGGATTGTTCGAGAACACCCGGATTTACAGATTATTTTCCTTCTTGAACTTGTCCCATGCCTCGTTCAGAGTGCCGAAGACTGCGCCGGCGATCATCCGCTGCTCTGTAGTGGCACTTGTTGGGATCTAGATGATAAGGTCAGTACTGGAGACTACCATAAGCACAAGTAGAGTGAAACGTACCTTGTCTGGATGCACTTTGGCGATTCCCTTCATGTACTGGATCTTGACCTTGTTAGGCAAGATAAGTTCAGACATATTGACCTTCTTCCAACCAGCTTCGGGCCAGAGGACGGTATCCAGACTACCCAACAAAGCACGGAGATTGTCCTGCTTTCCACCCTTCCATGCAGCGAGTCTGGCATCGACGCTCTCCGAAAGTGCGAATTTCTCCTCGTCAGCACGTTCTGCGGCCTGATTGGCTGCTCGCAAGCGAGTGACAGCCTCTGACGAGGCGCCAGATGAACCCTGCAGGTCATCCAGAGCAGATACTTTCTTTAGTGCAGGTGCAGGAGGGCGTCGTGCAGGCGCTGCGGGCTTAGCCGGGGGCTTGCTTATACCAGCTGCCTTTTCACAACGATTGCGTCCTTGAATACTGGTGCTGCCGCCATGCCCACTTTCAACCGCCAGCTTCCAGTTTTGTGCAGCATCTGCCCATCGCTCGAGCTGCTCTAATGCTTCGGCCTTGCGCATCAAAGCCTTGCCGAAGAAGTCCTTCATTGGCTTAGCAGCTTCACCATTGCAAAGGTCAATGCTCTCGCCTTCGCCTTTCATGGGTCCTATCAATTCCAGTATGGTATCCGCGTCTCCGATCGCCACCTTTGGCTCGCCAACCTTGAGAGCCGTCATGGCACGATTACTGCGGATAAGGATGGTTATGGGATGCTTGTCCGGTAAAGGCGTAAGAGCCGCAGAGAAGGCTTCGTGTGCAGCACCATAGTCACCCCGCTTGTAAGCTTCCGCTGCGATTTCTCGTTGACGGTGGGTTGAGGAAAGCGCTTGTGGAGACACTGAAGGTATCGATCGTGGCGGAGCCTTGGGTCGTGTAGGTAGAGTCGTAGAGGGCGTAGAAGATCGTGAGGGCTGGGCAGGTGAAGGCGAGGGTTTCGACCTTGGTAGTGCTGAGGCAGAGGCTTCAAACAGGTCGACTTGGGCTTCTGGGGCCGGAGACTGAGCGACAGGGCGTTTCCTTCTTGCAGGGCTAACGTAAGCTTGTGCCGATTGCTCCTCCACAGCAGACTTTGTCAAACGTGATCTAGGATCCCTGGCATCTACTTTCGGTGCCTGCCGCATGAAAGCTGGTTGCTGCACAGGCCGCTCTCTTGCTGGAGACGGGTGTTGTCTGACATTGTTGCTCGCAGTGCGAGGCTCGGGGCCATCATTCGACCGCGCAGGATTGCGTGACGAACGGACCGGTCCTCCTGATTCGAGCAATAACGCTTCATCAGTCATATTCTCAGAACGTGTCTGGGGCTGCATAGGCGCTCGCGGACGATCACCACGCGGACGATCACCAAGAGGACGATCACCAAGAGGACGATCACTTGGTGATTCTTCCCGAGCAGACGCTTCCCTCATCCATCGTGGCTGACTGGGATCATGGTCCGCATTGAATTCCTGAACGACCTGTTGAAGTTTCTTGTTACCAGTCTTCCATAATGAGTTGGCTGTCTTCAGTAGGTTATTTCCAAATGTGGCTGCGAGCTGTGACGGGTCTTTATCCGCGGACAGAGGCGAGCGATTATTGCTACGAGACCGCTCTTGTTGCATCCAGGAAGGCACATCACGGCTAGATCCCTCACTGCGTTCTCGGCTTCTCTCCGGATGAGCGGCGACTCGGTCAGCTCCCGATGGCCTATTCCTGGACTTCTGGCGGGACTCTTCGTGCGCCTGGGTGAGAAGCAAGCCCACGGCCGCCTGCACATCTGTACCAGATGACGTCATACGTAGAGCCTGGCTGGCTTTATCTGCGGGGAATCCCATATCGACCAGCTCCGCAATGGCGCGGTCAACCCCGCTTGTAGGTCTCGGCGATGGAGCATGATGTTCAGTCTCCAGGGGCGTGGGTGGTTTGGCAGGGGGCTCTGGCCGAGGAAGTTCAGAAACCGGCTTACCCAGCAGACCGAGAAAGTCGTCGTCATCGGCACTTTGAGAGGGGTGCGATGACTGCGCAGGCTTGGACTTCAACTGATTGAGGCCGAACGGATCGTCATCGTCTGCCGGAAACGACAAGCTGCTGCCTCCGCGCGGCGGCGACTCTGCTCCGTTATGAATAGCCTGGGAGGAGCCCGCTCCGACCCGCGGCGCAGGACTCGAACTAGGTACAGGGAAGTGCGTCGATGCATCGACGGGTGCGGAAGCATTGAAGGCGGCAAGGATATCGTCGTCGTCGGCAGGTACCGCGCTCTGCTGCCCCGCGGTAGTGGCAGGTACGGAAGCTTGGCTGTTTCCGCCCTTCTCGAGACTGTCCCAGAATTGGTTGTTCTGTCCCCCATATTGAGTTTCAAACCGGGATCTTCTCTCCGCCTCCTTTCTAGCCCTTTGCGCCTCCAACTGCTTCTGTTGTTCGAGGAGCGAGAGATTCTTGTTCGCTGAAGCTGGATTAAAAGAGACTAGATTTGCAAAGCTGTCTTTGTCCGGTGTGGCGGACTTAGACGGAGGATTGGAGGGGCCCGAGGATGCAGATAGCGGCGTAGACCGGCCAGATAGTTCATTGTGGCGGACATTCTGAAATAGAGAACCCGCGCTCATCGGAGGAGGCTTGCGGGTGTCGTTATTCGACGAACCGGATGCCCAGTTGAGACCGCTCAGATCATCCATTTTGATGGAGTATGAGGGATCAATGGGCCGGTGCCTAGAGACTTGAAGTTAGAATCGGAGAGGTAACTCGCAGCTGAGTGATCTCACCATCAATGTAGTATACGCGGGGTGCGGATTGGGTTGACTGGGTCGGAGATAGGACAAATTCGTAGAGCTGAGCCTCACTGTAAGGTCAGGGTGAGATCATAAAGCGATAGTCCAAATTTGTGTGTAAAATCAGAGTCAGGGGGGTTAAGAATGATGGTCTTGTCCGCGGCTGTCGCCAGCTTCCCCTGGACATTTGGAGGGCCGCGATCGTCACTGTGGCTTATGTGGCTGGTGTGATGTGGCTATGCTAAGTGACACGTGACCTTCAACCTAATTGCGAGCTTTAGCAACCGCTTACTAGTTTCATCATCTAGATCACGAGACTCAGTCTGGACTGTTGGCTGGAAGTTGGGCTCACAGAGGATGTCTACAAGCTCATGGACCTCTGAGAATAGAGGATAAAAGAGCTTCTACCCGGTCAAGAGATGACAGGGT
Organism: Aspergillus homomorphus CBS 101889; assembly: GCF_003184865.1. Lineage (NCBI taxonomy): Eukaryota > Fungi > Ascomycota > Eurotiomycetes > Eurotiales > Aspergillaceae > Aspergillus > Aspergillus homomorphus. The sequence goes on from NW_020291902.1 coordinate 480,020, forward strand.
CAGATATTGGGCAGGTACTCCGTATTTGGCATGGTATTCCAACTGCATGTTCCGGTTGAATAGTGCGGAACCCATACACGCGCTGAAAAGGTGCGTTCGGTTACTATCTATAATCTCTAGCATCAGGGTGCTTCGATAGCACAAAGCCCCCAAAGTTTTCGTAGAAAGAATCCCATGGCCTAGGGACGGGTATAGGTAAAGATGACAAGCTAATCTACCGGTAATGCCACAGGAATATGGAATGGCGTTCCGAACCAACAAATACTTCAGCGACTTAGTATCAACCCCGCAGCATCCAATCTCTATATCGTCCAACCTGTTTAATCAAGATAGATTTCAAAGATTGGATTCCGCGACAGTTGCAACTGTTCCTACGCAGCAGCCGCGAAAAGCAACAAATCTCTCGCCTGGAGCCGCTGCCGCTTGAACTATTGCTCCTTATTACAACCTTCCTGGAAACCGCCGACATCATCTGTTTAAGCCTATGCAGCCGAACACTGAACAATTTCACGACAAGTCTCTATAACCTCAACAAACCAATATACGATAAACCGCTGGCTCTTTCCGTCCTCATCAGACTAGTCCGAGACCTTCCTCGGATGTTCTGCTGCCACCGTTGCGGGAAACTGCATCCTATCACCGACGTCCTTCATCCAGCACGTTCCTCGAATGCTATCCGCTATGAGTGCTCGGACCTGAAGTGGAGACTGTACCGGAGGATGTCATTACCACCTTCGCTGATACAGCGTGTATCTGTCCACTGTCTGCCCAGCAAATATACCTTCCACCACTGCCACCTAGCTGCCGTGATGCAGAATCACGATCGTGGCGGAGGCCGCTACGGAATCAACGCCGACTCTTTGGCCTACACCGAGGTAGTTGACTATCCAGAAGATCCCGCAAGAACGACTTTGTTGTCAGTGGAAGGACGGATTTGCACGCCTGTTGGAGCTCACCCAACCCCATCGCTCGTCCTGCAGATGCAGCAGTGGGTGTTATTTCATGATATAGATATCGTCTCTGGCAGGAGCCTTGATGTCCTCATTTCAAGGATTAAGTATCTGAGCATCTGCTGTAAGCACACCCTGGGTTCTGCGGAGGTAGAGAACAGTATACGCTCTGGTATTCGGCAGCAGGGTTTCTGTTTGGAGGTGCCGGCCGCTGCAAAGTTTCTGCAGTGCTCGCTTTGTGGTGTTGAGTTTCAGATCGCCCTCTGCGACTGTGGTAAGGATGGTAAGGCAGTGATTCTCACCAAATGGCTAGACCTTGGGGTGGGAATGGATGTTGAAGATCCGAAGTGGAAGAAAGCCACTCTCAGCTTCGCCCAATGTATACTCGAGCCTTCGGATGTGATAGTAAGCTCGGGGGATGTTCGACGACTATTCTGTGAAAGCTCGGAGCAAGAGAGTGACCCCACAATGCGAAATAAATCATATTTGGAAGGGAGGCGATACCGTCGCGTGATGGTGAGGGACCTGTATAGCAGGTACGGGTTATTCCCTCGCTAGCCATGTCACTGTTCCCGGGTAGTAGTAATGTTGCTCGCTCCTATTCAGAAAGACAAGAACAGAGTCGAGAAGGAACCTGGGCTGCCTAGAATGGAAGAAACAACCCATCTCAGGGTTTTGTGGCTCGGAGCAAAGAAGACTCACTGCGAGCTTAGGAGGTCGCTGAGTGTCAGAGCCGGGATGCGAAGGTGGTCAAGTTATAGGATGTCTGAATCTCAATTGTCAGCTAATGGTATGTTCTGCGGAGGAAGTAGATGCGTGCCGACATGGAGAGCCCGTGTGTTCCCGTCAGTGGGTCTCTTCACCTGGGCATCCAAACAATCTGCATGCTGAGTGCAGAATACCGTTGATCAAGTCGATTTCTTCAACAAAACTCTGGGGTTGTTCTTCTATACAATTACATTTTCGCGAGACTGGATGCCGCAGGCGCTGGGCGGGCCGCTGCCTATGCGGAAAACCTCGAGGAATTGCTCATACGATAAGGGCTCGGCAATGCCATCTTCTGAACCAATCTTAGAGGACACGGATAAAAGGTGTGATCCCCACTGGCGAGCTGCTGAGTGACTGTATAGCGCTTAAGGCGGTATGTATTGAGCACTGGGTCTGTTTGGTGGCTCCCGAATCGGCCAGGGGTGGGACTATGGATGTCGCGGTTTAGACAAGATCACGATTAAGGTTGTGGGAGTAGAATATTTTTACCCCTGAGGCATCCAATGTGGACGTGCGACTGCTGTCCGGGGTGCCAATAGGCACTTTCCTCCCACTGTGTATCATCCAAAGATCACAGATCTTGGGAATCGCCGATACAAGTCATCGTCATGAACATCCGTGCTCCTTACTAAACAACGGAGAATGCACGCACCCTATTTTCTGGTACCTCTATAGAGGCCTGATTAAGTACATGCCTTCCTTGTTAGCGCTTTTCAAGACCTGGGAGCAGCCCCAGTCCTCGGAGCCCGACAATTCGACAATTCGACAGTTCGACAGTTCGACAGTTCGACAGTTCGACAGTTCGACAGTTCGACAGTTCGACAGTTCGACAGTTCGACAATTTGACAGTCCGGATGACCCTAGCTCCTCCTCTTCACACAGCAACAGCAGCTCTGATAATTCCAGCGATTCCGACGTCGAGATGGATGACACTTCCAAGACGCAGAAGAAGCAGTCTAGAAGCTTTTTGTTCTTGCCCTTTTTTTTTTCTTTTTTTTCTTCTTTTTTTTTGGTCCAACTCCGACAGAAATATCGACATAAGAAGAAAGAGGCTACCGCTGCCCCTGCTGCTAAGTCCCAGGACACCAAGTACAAGGCTGAGTCTAGCTCCTCCGAATCTGCGTCCGAGTCCGAATTGGAAGAGGCCCTTTATAGAAAGCAGAATCATGGCTGGTTCTTATTCAGTTAATCTTCCCGGGCACATGTGACACCTCATCAGCTTCCAGAAGACCAATCTATCTTCTGCCGAGGCTTCATCTTCCTCTGGTTCTGAGTCAGACTCTTTCTCCGGTCTTTATCTTCCAGTAAAGATGAGAGCTCCTCCGAGTCAAGCTCCAAGTCCGAGTCCGAGTCCGAGTCCGAGTTTGAGTCCTACTCAGGGCTGGAAGAGTCCCAAGGTGATATTGCCGACTTCTAACATTACTTACCGAGATCTTGTTCTCGTGTCACACGGCCAGCAGCTCGCTTTCATGATCAGTGGTGTATTGTGGTGTGGAGCCTGGACTGGTTGATCGACTGGTCGACTGACCGACTGTTTGTTTGATTAATGCCTTGTCCTTGAATACAGTCTTATCTTTAAGGCTCTTCCCGAGTTCCTGACGGCTTTGTTGAAAAGTTTGTATCAGTTCATTATCTATATCATCTGGTTTTTTATAGACAAGAGTGTTCGAATTGGAGAAGACAGAAAGAAATAACAAAATAGCTAGAATATAGAAACTATTATACACTCCATTTGAACTGAGCCCTGACCAGTATAAATGTACTGTTCTTCTCTATTCTTGCTTGATTCTCTTAGAACTAGTAAGGGTATGAAAATCCTACGGACATTCTAAGTTCTTGGTACTTGAGAGAATTACCATATCATATTACCGTCCGTAGTTATCATTGTGCAAGAGGTAGATCTTAGAAGAGCTTCGAGATATTCAGGCTACCTTTAAAGCCTGATCTCGGGAGGATTATATCTGGTTGAGGAGATTACACCAAGAATTGACTGGCCGTTCTGGAGTAATAGAGCTGCAGTCAGTGATAACGTAGGGTTTCGAGAGTTTAGGTAGGCGAGAAGGCTGCGGTCAATATCTGCCAAGCAATGATGATCTTGGCTGGAGAAATAGTTGTCTCGAAACGACAATCTTGACGATCGAGCAGACAAGTAGAGCGTACCAGCTAAGATCCAAGGTACCGAACCGCCCACAATCCAGGTTGACAGGAGTCAAGTAGATGAGAGACACGCATTGTTGATGGCGTTGAGTCTCGCCGACGGCAATCATTCCGAGAATGGCGGCAAGCCACTCCTTCGATGCGTAGGGACGACCTGCCACACTATACTAGGTTATCGACGGATTACTCCGTAGCTGCGCTACCAATTGGAACCACCCTTCGAGGAGGTGTGACCAACAAACAAGGATTTGCTCGCGTATTGTGGCCCCATTTTGTATCACGTGATATGACAGTCAGGTTGCTAGTGTATGGCGTTTATCTGGGGCCCACTTTTATAAAGTTATGGCAGTGTGGCGGAGTGGTTAACGCGTGAGACTTGAATTTCAGTGTGCCATTCGCTACTGAAGTAATCTCATACCCTCGGGTGCCTGGGTTCGAATCCCAGCGCTGTCGATCATTTTTTGCTTCGATCTTTTTTCTTCGGCCCTGTATGGATGGGTATGAGGCTGTTCAAGCTTGCTGAGCCGGAGCAGCTGAGGATGTTAGTGTGAGAGCAAACTTTGATGGTGTGGCTGCCGCTGGAAAGAAGCCGACCAAGGTCCATCGATCGGGGACCTTTGGAGAAACCCTGGTTCCGGAATGGCCACATTAAATGGAATGCATTCTGGTTCGCGGCAGTGACAGGTTTCTAGTCTGGAGCAGCGTGGCTGGTGCGCATCTTCAAGACATACCGTATCTACTTGTTCCGTGGTAAGTACCCGTCCGTATTCTAACATGCGAATCGGATAAACCTTAAGCATGTAATCCGGCAGACCCAGCAGGACGGCCAGGACCGTGTCCCTCCGCGTTAGCGGCACGCCGGCGCGTGGTGAAATATACATCCATGCTTATGCGGGATAGGGAAAAGTACTGTGCTCGAAGAAGCCGAGTGCATATGTCTCTGATCGGAGTCATCCGGCTAAGGGTGCGTCAATCTAAGGTGCTGTTGGTGTGTCGTACGATGCAAGCCCTTTGGTTTGGCCAAGGTAGAGAGAGATTGGGTACCAGGGCGCAATTGGTATAGCCAGGAAGCCACAAGTTGTGTGCGGTCCTACGCCTCTCTAAAGCCGGGAGCCTGAGATTCCTTCAGGTGGGTCCACTAGCACAGTAGGATTGATTGAAATCCCCGATGAGGGAATCGGAACGACAAAAGGGTACTTATGGCTGCACAAGACAACAGCAATTGCGGACAGTGTGGGTGAATCATGACTGAAGTGCACTTTCTGTACTCGATGGTAGTTCGTCTGAAAAGTTTATCGGCTAATGAACTTGCCCTTCTGTGCTTAGTAGAAACCATCTTCTCTAGGCAAGGTATAGTACGGAACTGTAAAGGATTTGTCGGGATTGTATGATACTCGTATCGGACGCAAAGCAGGTTATAGGACGTGTCTGAGCACACGTGCATTCAGCCCTCGAAGAGAGCTCAAAGGATACTACGACTTCAACTTTATCTGTTATATACGAGTGTCTTTGAATGAACAAATGGCTAAGGTCATGGATAGGCGCTATTTCCATGGACCCCTGCAGACCATTCTCCCTGTCATACAGAAAGCCGGAAGGTTGACGGCGGGAAAGTCCTAGAGTTCTACCCATCCAACATCAGGCCACCAGAGATATCCCTAACAAAGATCAGGGTGCGGGGATGCTTATCGGAAAAGCAAGCTCCTGGCTAAGGCTCACGTCGGTGGCTTGAGCGTTGAAGTGACATGTTGACCACATTCCCGAGCATGGTTGTACCGATGATCGTCAGATCAACCGGCAGTCACCATGTAGGTAGCCTATCACATTGTAATGCGATATGTGGGGAAGCACCTCATGCCAGCACACGACATATCGTGGTATATCTTGTCACAATAGCTTCAAGCGAGCTCGAATACCTCTCTGCATCACCGGCTCGTAGCACTGAAATGCCGACATCTATTGAATCGCAATCCAGTGATGGACTTGCGCTTTGAGTACTCTGCTTTTAGCACTGCGGCGACACGAACTTTCTGCTCTGCCTCCTTCAACCGATGAGACCCTTGACGCATAGCTGGCCTCCTCTGTGGGAGGCTCATCTACGGCGGGCCAGCCTCACACGGGCACTGACATCCCGTATCCACTGCAAGTGGATAGGTGTTCCCACAGACACGAACGAGCACGGTCAAGAGCTGTACTCGGTGTTGCCCCAGGCAGATCCCCATTCCCTACTTTGATGGCGCTTGGACAGTTTGTGTTCCATGGTTCAGATACGCGACGACCCACGTACTAACGCGCAAAGCCCACGAACAATCTGCACCACACCAACGAAAATCATGTCAGTCGGCCGTTCAAATTGGGCGCCAATATCGGTGGTAATTATTCGACATCACAGCACAACCAAGTTTATCAACGGAGATAGGATCGACGATAGTGGAGGTTACGGCCGATGGGTGAGTCATTAAGGTTCACTCCAAGCTATAGCCGCGCGCATCGGCGCATCGCCCCCCGTTTCGGAGAGCGCGCAATTCGTGATGCAAATAGAGTTGCCGATCTTGTTGGGAGGCTAGTGCTGAGCTAGCCCCAATCCTCCCTCACGAGAGGAAGAAGGTACCACAATACTTGTAAGCATGACGGCTCTGTCCCCTATGCAGAACGCGGTAATCGGCGCAGATGATGTAATGATTTCAGTAGACAGTATGGCGTACTCTGAGGCGGGCCAAGGCCAAACGGCTCATAGTCGAAAGCAGGGGCCTTAGATCCTTGGCTAGTCAGTAGTCAATGCTCAATAATACTCGAAGGTCATATGGTTCTTTCCCCATGATCATCGAGATCATGTGGAACAAGTGCCCCGCAGCTGCACACTATTTTCCTCTTTCTCTATAATGGCTCTGGTCACTGACTCGCTTTTCCCTACTATAGCTACCGAGGTCCTGCTTTGAGGGAATTCTGCGAAAGGGTGAAAGGTGAGAAGCGCTAGACTTTCGATATTGTGCCACCGGAGTCACATGAGCAGATCATCTATTTGCAGCGCTCGAAACCTCAAAGCTAGCTTGTTCGGTTTTAGGATCGCGGCTTAGGTGACAAGTAGATAGTATTAGCGCAATATGCGTGGATGTTAAGGTGGCAAATGTCCAGATAGCTGTCCGCTCGTATGTGTACTAGCGAGAAAACTCACCAGAATTAGGAGGCATTGTTATTGATAAACAGACGCTCGATGCTGCCTCCAACCACCATGTCTCGGTGACTGGGATTGATTTGCCACTGGTGGTGGATCTAAAGCTTGGTCACCGTCGCTAGGGGCACCTAGCGCTGGCAAAGCTGGAGTAGTGTGCCAATCTCTTATGAGATGAAAACGCGAATATCTGGCAATTGTCAGGATATCCCGTCTCATCTTCACTAACTTACCAACTGAGTCGAGTAAGGTAGAGCTAATCTAGCTCCACTGCAGACTTGTAGGAGACCCCCAATTGACCAATCAATTCGAATCAGTCAGCGTACCACCTTGGTGTCTTCTCTAATCCTGCTCAGTGCGAAACCCTGGACGCACGCCCTTGGTTGTGTCGTCTTCGAGGGGAGGGGAAACCAACCGATAGGGTAGAAACCCGATTGGGGTGGGCTCGGCTGTTATCCGCGCGGATAGCTTCTGAAGTTGATTTGGGTTAGATCAAGGTTGTGAGCACTCAGCAAGGTAATTTGAGAACGATACTGGTTTACCATTGGGCATGTGTTGAAGATCCACCGGATGCTCTCTCGGCATCAACAAAGCCCCTTCAACACTCCTCCCAAGTGAGCAACAACGAAAACAACTACTTCAAAAGTGTTGCTGACCCGTTCACCCCTCCTTCTGCCCCGCCCTCCATTCTTGTGATTTGGGGGGCCTCTGATCCTTTCAGGGTACAACTGAAGTAATTCCTAATCAAGTTAAGATAGACGATAGCACCAAGTAAGCGAGGTCCTCGATTTGCATTGGGTGGAAAGAAAATGCCTGCAGTGCCGGCAAAACGCTGGATCCGCATTACTGGGGCGAGGGGGGGAGAGCGGCGCAGGAGACAAGACTCAAGACCCGGAGCAGCCTTGTGCGCGAGTCTGTCCGTGCTCACCCTGCTACTTTTTGACTTATTTTTTTCTGATCCTCGCTAGTGAAACCTATTTTTCATTGGTTCCATCAATCTGGGTCATGAACAACCCGACTCTCCTGTCGGCCGTAGAACGGGGTGTGCGTGTTTGAAGGTGGTCCGCGGACTCCCAATCTCGAGGTCCCCCTCTTGGATCCATCTTGGATCCGTTGCAGTCTGCAAATGCCCCATACTGGGAAATTGGCACTTGGCTCCGTGGCTTGCTCGGTAGCTGCCTCGAGGGGGAGGGAGGGGGCGATCGTACTTCTGAAAATGTAAGCTGTAATTAATGACTTGGAGTAGTAGCCACGAGATGGTACTATCCAGTATGGTATGGTACCAGAAGAGCCAGGTACCGTATCATACGGCCAAGTCCGGTATTGCAGCTGTATGCGGTAACTGGGATAGATTGCAGTGGTGCAGTGCAGCTGCCATGCATCGCAGGAGATTTAGGGCACACACTACTACTACATGCTGCACTGTACACTGTACCTTACTACCAACTTATATACAGTTTTAGATCAAGACCAGGCTCACATTTCCGGGGCTCTGACCTCGTCACTAACCTCGGACAGATCGCCTTGCTGGACCGTCGAGCACACTATAAACTCATTGACCCCTCAAAACTGCTCAGCTCTCCAAAAGGCACCGGTTGGTTTGGTTTGCGGGTCCAGTTGAAGGGATTTGACTGACTGCAGTGAGAAACTAGTGACTATTGACTGAAAAGGCACCTATCAGTATTCAGCTCCGTGGACTGCCGGCTGCTGTCTCCTGTTAGGTTGTTAACACTTGACAGTTGGTGTGTGGCCCCCCCTGACTAGAGGATCCAAATCCAATCTGTCCATATCAGAGACTAAAATCCGCCATGCAGCCGGTTTAAACATCCTCCCCCTCCTAAGCTCTCCACCTCCCGACTCCGAGACTCGACTAGTTTACTGGTTCTGCTCCGTAGAAGGGCCGTGGCTCATTTATCCAGGCCCTTCGTGCCAATGGGGGGCGTCTTAGTTGCCTTGCTAAGGTTCCTAACCTTTCCTATTACTCTCTAAGCTCGACTCCCTCGACCGCCCCCGCTCTGTATTACACTGCGGATGCTGTTGTTGCTGTTATTATTATTGTTGTTGTTAGTGATTCTTCCTTCCTTCCCCTCCTTATTCTTAGCAGGTTGACTCGTCCCCTCCATATTGGTAACCTGGATCTAAATGGTTTAAAAATAAAAATCGGAAAAAATTACAACATGAATACAAAATAATTGTAGCCCAGCGATGACAGGAAAACATGGTAATTTCATGTAAGAATAATCGAAGGACCCCCCCCCAAAAATAAAAATTCAAATTCAGAAGAGAAGAAGAGAAGCAAAATCTAGACAGCTAGCCAGATCCTAAAAGTAAACTCATATGTAAAACTAAGGGCCTGTCCTTTTTTCTCCCTTCCGTCGACCAGTCCCTCTACTCTCTCTCTTTTCCCCCCCCTCTCCTCTACTCTCCTCTCCTCCTTCTCCCGCAAGAAGCAATCACTGCAGATCTTTGGTCCTGTTTATGACCTTTTCCTCTTCTCGGTGCCCAATTTTGCGTTCGGCATTTCTCCTGGCACCGGACGTCCAGTCTAGCCTCTGAACTCTATCGTTCTTTCTTTCCAGAGTTCTACCAACTTCAACCTCTTCGCAGGCGACTTCGGACTCTTTACTTTTCCCCCGAACGCGCGCTGTGGACGCTCTCCCTCTCGTATCTTGCCGCTCATATCCGCCGCCCACTCTGACACACTCTTCTCCCAAAATGGGTCTTTTCAAGCGCAAGGACTCGAAGAACTCGATCCAGAGTGAACGAGATGAGCAAGAATCTTTTGCTTCCGCCAACAGTGCCCGTACCTCGAGTGCTTCGTTGAGATCCCCAGGGTATAAGGGAAGTGGGCTGCCTGCCTCCATACCAGAGATGCCGATTGCCAAACCGCCCGATCCAGCCCTGGATCCCGCAGCTTATCTGCGGAGCATCCACGCGGTACGCGAACGGTGCTCATACGTGCTCAACAAAGCAAAGAGAAATCGACTCAACCACTTCGATGTTGATATGAGCAAATTTATAGCCACTGCATCTTACATTGTGTCTATCATCAAGGTAAGGGGAACCTGTGCACCCTGCGATTCCGACGTGTTGGCCAAGGTTGGCGCTAACTGGGCTGGGACCTTCCAGAGAGACTATGCTCCCGACTACGACTCGATCCCCCCGCATGGACGCTGGCAGCACTTCGACGCCGGTGGACGACCCCGCGTCAACCAATTGCTCCAGTCCTGGCCTAGTACTATCGATGCGCAAGAACGAACCCGTCGGCTGATCGATTTGTTCGTTGTCTCTGTCCTTCTTGACGCTGGCGCAGGAAACAAATGGTCCTACAAATCGAAGGAATCGGGCAAGATCTTTGCACGCAGTGAAGGCTTGGCAGTAGCTACGTTGGAGATGTTCAAGAGTGGCTTGTTCAGCAGTGACCCTACAGAACCCTGCCAAGTGGACGGCGCCGGACTGAAGAAGATTACAGTGGAGGTGCTTGCGAAGGGAATGCAACACTCGGAGCAGAACCCCCTTGCAGGCATCGAAGGTCGCGCCGGACTCTTGATTCGACTCTCTGAGGCTCTAAACAACCAAGATTTTTTCGGCGTCGATGCGCGACCTGGAAACTTGCTTGGTAAGCCAAGACCGACCGGTCTCTTTCCCCGTTGGCAGCAGCTAACCTACGATATTCAGATTACCTACTTTCCCATCCGTCCACACTCGCCTCGTCTGTTCCAATCGTTCCTATCACCACCCTGTGGAGCGTGCTTATGGATGGACTCACTCCGATCTGGCCCCCATCGAGAACGCAGATCGACGGTCTGTCTATCGGAGACGCATGGCCATGCTCGGATCTACCCAAGTCGCCGCCCGCGCAGCCTTGGGAGAACATCGTCCCTTTCCACAAGTTAACCCAATGGCTCTGCTACTCTATCATGGTTCCCATGTCCAAACTGATGAAAATCCACTTTGCGGGCAGTGAGCTGTTGACGGGTCTCCCGGAATATCGCAATGGCGGTCTCCTGATCGATATGGGGCTGCTGAGTCTGAAGGAGAAAGACCTCGAGCGCGGGATTACGGCTTACAAGGAGAATGCGCAAATCAAAGGACAGCCCAATGTCGAGGTTGTGCCCCTTTTCTCGACGGATGATGATGTGGTGGTAGAATGGCGAGCCGTCACCGTGGGCTTCCTCGACGAATTGTTGTCGGAAGTAAACGGCCAGCTGGGACTGGTAGGAGAAGACCAGTTGACACTTGCACAGATGCTGGAGGCAGGCTCATGGAAGGTAAGCTTCGCAGCGTTTTATCACTTGGCCCTACCGAAGAAGCATGCTGACATACAATATCAGGGCGGTCGCGAAATTGCCGAGGTCTCCAGGCCCAACACCAAGGAGCCCCCCATCATGATACGCTCGGACGGCACTGTTTTCTAATGATCGCATACCTTCATTGATATTTTGGATACCTGACTCCGCCAGTTCCGCGGTTTCTGTACAACCGCTGGTGGAAGTGCTTATGACTTTGATGACCGGATATTCCTTCTTCGCCTTGTTACATACTTCTTGTTCCTCTCCGTGAACCTCTTCGGGCCGATTGTGGGCTGGATCGCCTGACTTGTTATACCTAATTGGCTTCTGCTGTACATTTGTTTCTGCAGGGATTATGATACTTTCTTGTCTACATGGATATCTGGTCTGTACATTCTGCTACAATCATTACAGGTGAATGAATTGAGAGGAAGTCCCAGATGGAAACTTGAAGCATCAATCAATCAAGGTGACCGGTAAAGGAGGGTAAAGCAGGAACTACTACTTAGTAGGAAGGTGGTGGGTGAAGCTCACGTGCCAAACTTGGAACCGGCCGAAAAACAGGCCGATCCGTGCACAGCACGTGATAAGCCAACCGGAACATTGTTATCCCAAACGAAGCTCCATGCAATGCAATGACGCTGAGGAGGTTGGTTCGAAGTTGTGTCTACCACTCTGTCTCCTGGGCGTGCAGTAATCTCTCCGCCTGCCACTCCTCTCCCCTAGCAAGATCCACTTGCAAATGGGTACACAACCCCTATTCCTCCATTGAATTTCCCCCCATCCCATCCAATTTCCCCCCGTTGAGATACTGTCTGTCTTCTGAGTGCGGGGTACGGTTACCGGATAGACCGCAGTATGGATCTCCGCAAGAAGAAGAGAAAGGTCCTTCTAATGGGCAAGAGTGGCTCGGGGAAATCTTCTATGCGATCAATTATCTTTAGCAATTATGTCGCCAAGGATGTTCGCCGTCTGGGTGCTACCATTGATGTCGAGCATAGCCATGTCAAGTTCATGGGGAACCTCACGCTGAATCTCTGGGATTGCGGAGGGTAGGTTCAACATCTTGGCCATCGCCCAGCGAGCTATCCATTGACCAAGTCTCTTCAATTTCTAGGCAAGATGCGTTCATGGAGACCTACCTCGCGTCCCAACGTGGCAACATCTTCTCCGACGTTGCGGTCCTAATCTACGTCTTCGATATCGAATCCCGCGAGGTCGAGCGCGACCTCGACACCTACAACGCCATCATCAATGCGCTGAAGGAATATAGCCCCAACGCCCATGTTTTCTGCCTTGTTCACAAGCTGGATCTCATCCAAGCCGAGCACCGTCAGCGGATTTACGAAGAGCGCTCCGCGCTAATCCGCAGCCGGTCGGAGAACCTCTCGATCGACACCTTTGGCAGCAGCATCTGGGACCAGTCCCTGTACAAAGCATGGGCCGGCATCGTCCACAAACTCATCCCGAATCTGACGGTCATCGAGCGCTTCCTGCACGCATTTGCCAAACGCGTCGATGCCGAGGAAGTCATCCTCTTCGAGCGCTCGACCTTCCTCACCGTCACCTCCGTGTCGTCAGAGGTCGGGGACGCGAACCCGTTCTACGACCGCCACGAGCGGCTCTCCAACATCATGAAGGCCTTCAAGCACTGCGCCGCCCGCAACACCCACACGACTCCGGCCTCTGCGGGCTTCGTCGTCATGCACATCAAGACGCCGGTATTCAACGTCTTCCTCGGCCGGTTCACGGACAACACCTACATCTTCTTGGCTGTCCCGCCCGGCGAAGCCGCGTATAACTGCGCCGTCCTCAACACCATGCTCGCCCGCGAGGGATTCGCCAAGGCCGCGGCAACCGGCCATGGCGACGGGTTCCCGCTTCCTACCGTCGAATCACCCGACGGCACCAACGGCAACCACGATTGATCCGTCGATGAATCGATCGATTGACCTTGAGTAACTGAAGTGCATGGCACACGCCCTCGCGCAGACCACAATTATAAAGAGAAGGAGCACGCTGCCCTGCTTCCTTCCCCCCGAGACAAGGCATAGCAGGGAAACCCATGAGAGCCGGCATGTTTTTCCCTGGGTCTTCATCGAAACACCATCCAAGCAAAACCCCACAAAGTATATTAGCAGGTATTGCACCCCACAGTTCCTGTGCACAAGGGACTTGCCGGTTATGCCGGTGAATCATCCAGTCCATGACCTGCAAATCCATCATCCCCCGAACCCATCAATCCCAGTTTAAGATACCCTCTATTATCTCCAGCTAGATTAGCATGCGCCGCAATCATCAATATCATCGTTATTCTATATGTAAGGATATCTGGCTGTGTGCATGTATATATGTATGTATGTACTCGCACCTATTTCTCCGGTTATAAAGCCCTTCTCATTCATCCCCACCGGCATTCTATATTATCACGAAGCAGCCGATTGATTTGTATGCACGAGGTCTGTCGGGCCTGGGTCTTTTGCAGAGCTGGTGCGAGTACGTGATAGTCTTTAGTGTATGGTTTCGGGAGTATGCTCGGGATATTTGACTTTATGCATAACTCATTTGGAGAGGTTGTCATCCACCACTCTCTATGTATAATCTACTCGGCTGGTGCAAAGGGATCGCGGAGGAATATGATGTGTATCACTACTATAGCATGACCAATCTGCCCGAACAAAATACAGGAACAGTCAAGTGCACACTAGCTTCAGAGCAGGGCACAAAAGCAATCAAGTTATACATCTATCTGTATACTATCCAAGTTCCACGAAATGCTCTGATTACACCAACCAGGACGGGTATAGGCTACAGGGACTTGAATGGAACGTGAAGATACAACAGTAACAACAACAGCGAGAGCTGGTATCTCATCCCCTGCAGAGAGAAGTATAATAGATCTGATTTGAGCTAGTAGTGTAGTAGAGAAAAAGAAAGGATGCGGGAGGCGGGATAAAAGAAAACGCTATACATCATTGTACATCTGGCATGCGGACGGCGATGTCGCCCGACTGGGTTATATATCGTACCCAGGGAAGAGAGGGGTATTGCAGCTATTAACGGATGGGTTAGTCTTTTTCCACAACGAAGGGAGTTCGATAACGTGGGCTAGTGGCTTGATTGGGTCCAGATTGATAACTGCAAAAATTGACTGACCTTTGGTTCCGTGATCTTCAAGTAACGTACTTGAATCCCACTGGTGGTGAAGTAGGGGATTTCGAACTTGACGTTGATCGGCCGCTTGGCCTTGCCTTGGCCGGTACCACCCATGCTGCCTCCAAAGCCACCCGTCATGCCACCGCCGTGCTCGTCGTCGCCTTTGACGGACGGAAGACCCAGCTCGGCGCGCATCAGGAACTCCTTCCCGCCACCGAACTGCTTGATCTTCCAGATGATCGCGGATTTCTCGGGAGCGTAGTGGACGGTTCCGATGTTGGTGCGGAAACGCGGCGAATCGGCATCTTCGGGCACGGGGACGAGGATCTCGACGTTGTTGGCTGTGCTGCGGCGCTTGAATTGTGCTTTGGCCTGTGATTTTGTGAATTACGATGGCACGTTAGTCGATGTTCCAAGTCAAATATGGGTTGCAGCTGCATCTGAACTCACCTTCAACATGTACTCCATCCGAGAACCGGAGTGCGACTCTACGAGACACTCCACCCAGATCAACGGCTTGACCTGCGTGTTCAAACGGTAGCTCATGAGCTCGAACTCTCCGTCCGGCGGGATGAAGCTGATCGTGCGGTCATTTTCGAACCGCGAAAGTCGGACACACTGGTGGAACTTAACATCTTCCATCTCGACAGCCTTGCCGCGCGTGGCGCGCCCCGTCGTCTCGAACATGACCTTGTCGTTCAGACCCAGCCGCAGCTCCGGCATCCCACTCAGGTAGCACTTCATTTTAATGGCGCCCAGAATCTCCGATCGCAGCACGTTACCAGACGCGGAGACGAGGAGATTCAGGGACTCGACGACGTCGAGGAAGACTTCGTTCTTGCGGTAGCGGATCCCCTCGCTTCGCCAGGAGACGGCATTCGTGACCGCAATGGGTGGTCGGGCTTGGACTTCGAGCTTGTGAGATTCTTGGGTGATGTATCTGGCCAGAGAGAAAAAGCCAATGTCAGTACCGCTGCTGGAGGATGCCGCCTGTCCTTGTAGAGGTGGCTGCCCGGCCCGGCTAGACTTACTCTTGCAATATCTTGCTCTCCGTGGTCTGCGGGTACCCGAAGTCCATCATCTCATCGAGCAATTCATAGATGATGACGAAGTTGTCCCGAATACTTTCTTCCTCCAACACCTTGAAGTACTCCGTAAACACCTCAACGATCTTATGTAGGAAGAGGAGGATCTCGGTGGCATTGGTGTTCTTCTTGGTCAGGGCCAGGATGTAGAGGTTGCTGTGACGGATGTAGAGGTACTAAAAGCCATGATCAATCAATTAGTCAGTCACTAATGAGGCCAACGTAGTCGCATATATTCAGGAAGGTATGTGTCGATGTGGTATGAGAGTTGGTGGTGCGAAGCCAGTACTGGAGCGGGCTGCGGGGAACAGCGGGGGGAGGAAATAGGGAGGTGCATATTGTGCGCGCGCAGCGGCAGCAGCAGCAGCCGCCGCGGCGGAGACCCATACGTACATTAATTCCTTCATGAGAGAAGCAGGGGGCCACGGCGGAGCTCTCTTCTTCGGCGTCGCTGAGCAGGATGGGGAATTTCTCGACTGCGGACATAGGAATGTCTCCGCGATAGTTCCGGGCTAGAAGGGTCTACTAAGTCGGTCAGGTACCAGGCGGGAGGGATGCGGAGGAACTGCACAGCTGGGTTTACCTTGCCCTTGAGATCCAGGAAGAAAATAGCCGACGCCATGGCGAAGAGTATAGAGGAGTATCGGACGCCGGGGGAGCAAGAAGGTGTGTTCAAGGGCGCAGGCGTTTAGGAGGGCGAGGAGAGATGGAAGGGGATCGGAGCGGGAGAGGTGCTGGCCAGTTTCAACGGGAGACACTAGTCGACATGCTGGAACTCGGACTGGGAATTATTGAACTGAGAGAGAGACGATGTTAGCCAGATCAGAATGAGAAGAAGCGCAGACTGCCTTTTAACGAGACGGGAAATCATCTACCAAGCAAAACCACGTCCTGACCGACGTGATCGAGAATTGAGGGGGAATCCTTTGGGGATGGAAAGATGATGATGTCTCTTGGCTGCGGATGATGATAATGGCTGGATTGCGGCTGTCCGTCTGGCTTGATACATAATTTACACCAGACCCGCCCACATCTTGGCCATTCCTTACGATACTGCCGTAAGGAGATGTAACTCCGCCTCAGGCATCAGGACACGTGCCGCTAAGCCTGTCTCAGGAGCCACTAAGTAATTCAAACCCACACTAACTCTCAAAGTAGCCTAGTGCATCTGAGACAAAGAGAATTTATAACGCGCGCCGATGCTGCACTTTCTCTTCTTTTTTTTTTCTTTTCTTCTTTGTACCATACGCCCTTTCTAGACAGTGCAAGCCAGTGTAAATTGCATCCATGCGATTTCTGAGTCCAGATCGACATTCTGTTGGTGGTTCTCGGTTTTCCATTGCTGATCTTGCGATACCAAGGTGCGAAGACTATGAATCGTATCTTCGAGGGTTTCATAAGAGCTGGCCGAGTATTTTGCTTACTGTTACTCGGGCGGTGTCAGAGAAACCGCACATTCCTTTTTCTTGCTTTCGAATCGTATATATATTTCTACAAGATCTGTCTATATTTCCATGACTCGGATATCCAGAGGAGCGAAGAAATCTTGCGGGTGGTATTTGCAGTTCCATATAGCACAGGTCTTAGTGTAAAAATACATAATATACGGTCGAACAAAAAAGTGATAATCCCCCCAGCACGTACAGTGGACATCCTTGAAAAAGTCGGAAGACATGATGAAAGAAAAGGAAAATAACGCCTTGATATGCTCCTGCAGCCCTAAGAATTCAATCGGTTCTTTTGCCTCCCCGACCTCATGTCTAGATGCGGAAGCCCAGGGGTTTTAGTATCCGCTCACGTGCCACCTGGTTGGCAACGTTGCCGCCCTTCTCCAGCGCAATGGCGCCAACGATGGCGTACATCGTGTGAGCGAGGATGAGCTCCAATCCGGAGCTTTCGAGGTTGAGGGGCTAGAGAAAGTGTACCGGTTAGCAAAGGGCCTAATCCACCGACTCGCTTGCGGGCTTATTTGCTGCAGCCAGAGAGAGGGCAACGGAAGAAAAAAAATAGCCTCCGTTTCGAAAGAACCAGAACAGCCACTCACCATCCGAGGAGCCCATCTCAGGACCTTCTGCAGTTGATACTTCTGTGCCAAATCCGCCAGCTTCGACTTGTGTGTCATGAAGTTCTTGGTGTTGAAGGAGAGGTTGTTCAGGCCTTCCAGGGCGGGATGCCGGAAGGGCTTGCGGCCAAAGGCATCTCGAGAGGGGGGAGCAGCGGAGTGGCCCACCAAGGCCAGCGAAGCCTGAAGTTTGACAATACGCTTGCCTATAGGCCAGACATTGGGTCAGTCATGGTCATTTGTATCGGGGAGGGGGGGCCATCAAATGCCTTCCACCTCCGCCTCTCTTAACGTACCCAGGAAAGCGATGCGATCGTTATAACCTCTCCGTCCCTGATCGAAACTCTTGTGCGTCACCGCAAGCCATTTGACTTCATCTGATAGCACCTTGTCCCCGTCGGGGCCGAGCAGGCGGATGTAGAATTGGTCGAGGATCTTGGGGTCGGAGTTGACGCTAAAAGGAGGGCGCTTGGAATCGAGACGAAGACTGAAGGGAGCCTTTGCACGCTCAGGAGTGTAGGACCACCGGGGCCTGTTGTCAACGGGCGCCTCCTCCGTTGATGTCGACAAGGCTCGCCGCGGAAGGAGAGCGGATTCAATCGCGCTGGAACGGACGACGGTGCGGCACGCGGGGCCGGAGAGCGTCGTGACCGCGCGGGTGGAAAGTTTCGAAGCCATTGGAAATGCGAAAATCCGGATTCCGGGGTGGTGGAGGAGATGAGTATAGGGGAGTCGCCAGGCCGGGCTTTTTTTTTTGCACGGTCGATGATGGCAACAAGCAACAATACGAAGAATTCGGAGTCTGGAGACACTAGTCCAAATCGGTACTAGTTTCTCCAGACTCCGGCGCGTCAATTTGGCCTTTGAGCGGAGAATCGCATTCTGTATACCACTGCACTATACCTCTTCTTCCCACAACGACGACAATTGTAACTATGCCATTGGCCTAGTGAATAGCCTTCAAGTCCTGACGGAAAAGGTCGGTGTATCTATCTTGGGTAGCTCTTCAACAATGCCGTGCCCCAAAACATCTCCGCGCGGTCGGAACCCGGCATCGGCCCTATATATTTCACAACTATACCACCGAGGCTGGTATATTCATTCTCTATAGTTTTCTCCTCTTTCGCGAGGTACGCTGCATGCCGACTTATGCAGTACTATAAACCCACGGAAGGCTACGTACTTCCCCATGAATTACCTCCCTCTTCCCCCGACAATGGGGACGAGATCTAAGGTAGATCTAGGCGCAAGAACCCGCAAGCTCAGGAATTGGTGAATAGCTTCGGAAGCCAAAAAGACAAATAATGCGAAGGAAAAACAACCAATCAATGAACCTCTCCAAGATATCAAGCGCCATCTTTAGAATAAACGAGTCATGTTTGTACAGTACAGCGTAGCTGCTGGTCGCTTGCAGGATGGGCTTGGAGCCTAGAAAGAAAACAGCCGAGCCCAGAGGCCTTGAGCTCCTGCATGACACTCTACACCGCAATATGGCCTGACAGGGCATATCATTTCCCACCGCGGCTGTAAGTGTAACGAGAGAGAGCCGAGATTTCGGGTGACGGAACTTCGGTGCAGTTTCCGTGTCACCCCTGTCGGTCGGTTTCCTGGTGCATATCCAACGTGCAGGGAGCAGTCAAGTATTCTTTAGTGAGCGAGTCGGAATCGAGCCCACTCAAATTCTTTGCATACACTTGCGCCTCAAAGTACTGATGTATCAATTTAAATGACCGCAGCCGACGCAAACAGATTAGCGGTAAGAGTATCACATATCTCAAGGCCCGGAAGCTCGACAATTAAGGTGATACCAAGCGTCCGTCTCGAACGAAACATTTCGAAGCCACGATTGCAGTGTCGGCCGGGGATTTCTCTCTTCGGATGGGGCAGTGTCGCACTGGCCAGTACGGTTGACGAGATTTGAGAAAAGCGAGGCGAAGAATAGACGAGACCAGAGCCTTAGAGAGCCCTGATGAGCTAAACCAGAACGAGGATTGCTCAAAGCCCTGGGCTTTCCTCTGCTTTGAAACCCGGCCCTCAACGACAACCACAAGGGACAAACATCCAACTGCACTTCTCGGTAGTGTACAGACTCAAGAAAAGCCGGCCACCGGAAGGTACCTTCATTTGGCGAAAGGAAGACACCCTCTGCCTACCCTCAGCCCGGTTGTCGGCAGCTATCGCATAAGAAACCGTCAGGAATCCGACTTGAGCCTTCTTGGACACGGTCTGATGCAGCCACCATACAAAGCAAGGGTATGGACAGGCAATTGCTGATACCCGAGCCCAGAGCTGCTCTGGCTCGGGCTGCTTTAGATTCGAGCTCAGGAATCCATCCACGTGTCTCCGGGCAATGGAAATTGCTATTAGGGGCCTGTGTTGTACAAAAGTACCCATGTACTGGAAACTGCTATTATCCCATTTTCAGACCGCTTCGAGGATCTAAGGTTGTCCTGGATACTTCGGCAAAGACCTGGTGCAGGTTATGCTAGAACAAGCGTTGCAGTAGAGGAGAGCGGGGGTAAAAATGGATAAAGCTCAGAAGATAAAGTCACCTCAATGGCTTGCCAGGCGCTTCGGATTCGACATAATACTGCAAGCAGTCATGAACGTAGTCTTGCTGGGTACGACTAGATAAACCGTTTGTCTGCCGATATGAAGCTCTCGAAATCCCTGTAAAGTAAGCAAACTTTCGGGTCCCGTCTATGCAAAGGCAAACGCACACCCCAGTTCCCCGGGATTTCTGAAGCCACAGTTCGGGCACAGCTGCCGGAATGACCTTAGGGGCGGGAAACCGTAAACGTTCATCTGACGTCTATGTTCAGGGATCTGATTACTACTGTGCAAATTGATATCTGCCCATATTGTGGGAGAGGATTGACCCATGCAACGAGACCTAAGGAGACGAGGAGAATCTTAATTTATACAACCAATGACGTTAGAGGTTTCAATCGAGTGCAAACCAAAAGAATTATAGCGATGCAATGGTTGAGATAATCTGCTGGCATATTTGACTGTCATTCTTCCGTTCTTTGGTGTCGAAAGGTACCGGCTGTGATTATGGACTGAGACACGCGGATGCAAGCACACTGTCCGACATCTTCGACGACTCACTTCCGTCGGTCCCTTGCAGTCAGGACGGGAGAGCCAGCGAGATCCGTCAACGGTCACGATGATCACCCCCAGGCCAATGGAAATGCCATCTCCCACGCGGTCTCTTGCCGTGGAGCGGAAGTCGAACGGTATAGCGGTGTACGACCCAGAGCTATTTCGACCCGGTCTTCGGCCTCAGAATGGCATTATTTAAAGGGCCTGTTGTGGCTCGCTTTGTAGTATCTTCTCATCATACTCTCGTGTATCTCGATTTTCTCTTATACCCTCAAGCAGATCAAAAGTCAATTTTGTTCCCGAAAAGTCAGCGGTGTCAAGCAAGACGCTTTTCTTACCGGTCTACGAAATACCCCGAAGCTATCCGCGGTCTATACATCCGTTTCGGTCTTCAGAGCAACATGACACTCTGGACAATGTGCAACTTCCGTTCCGAGATCTGTTCAGAATTGGACCTCCATCCCGTCGAGATCAACAGAGAGGGTGTTCCTTTGAGTAACTGTTCTGTTCATGATCCGCCTTCACCTCAGCCTTTCCCTCCGAACCCACCGCCGAGTCCGGCTTGAATTCACAGATGATTCCACCGATAACGGTTGGGCAGAGAAGTACTTTCAGTATAGGTGAGAACTGTTTTCCCGCATCTGTCTGCAAAAATGCTTGCGAGGTGGCATACTGGCGCACGCCTTGAAAGCCAGAGACACGGGATCTTGGTACTGACCACATGACAGACGAAGATATGGCGCGTGATAGTGTTGTGGCAAGCATTGTGGCTGCCCAAGCATCAGCAGCGGCAAGGATAATATCGGCACAAAATTCGTGTCTCGAGAATGTTGCGTGAATCTGTGATGGGAAAAATTGGCATAGAGTGGACGGGCTATGGGGTTTCTGGAGTTCTTGCAGCAAATGTTCTAGAAAATGAAATCAGTCATGTTACCTTGTTAGTGAGAAGAGCAATTGGATATGCCTTGTGTTTAGCTACTGTGAAATCTGTTTCGCCCGGTCTCAACTCTGATGGAAAGGAACTCAATGCAAGTGCTGTTCGCACTCTGGAGTCCCAGGGAATAGTTCCCCTAGAAACATTGCCCTACGATAGGGTACCACCGCCGCCTCCAGTTTGCAGGCTTTCCAGGCCTCCATGACACGCGGTAGAACACCAAGGTTGTCCAAAAGAAAACGAATCAGTCATCCATTGACTGGCTATTGAATATATTGCAAGAAGAACATTTTAGAAAGAACAGGAATCAAAAGGTATGGCACAATCGAATCACAGGAAAGCAAGAACAAGAGCGCTAATCGTACTCAGGCCAACCACAGTCCAGCCGGTCTTGATGACCTGGGGGTTGGTGAGACCGCGGCCAGTATCCCAGATCAAGTGGCGAAGACCGTTCATGCAGTGGTAGGTGAAGGGCATGGCCATAGTGAACTTGAGGGCGACCTTGGCGAGGACAGGGAGAGCACCGAAAGCGGCAACGGCGGAGGCAGAGCCGAGATCCAAGCCCAGCATGGGAGAGGCGAGATAGGCAGTCGCATAGAGGTAGAGACCGCCGGACAGAGCGATACCGGTGATACGGTGCAAACTACTGCCGATCCAGGTGATTTGGGGCTTGTAGATGGAAAGGTGGGGAGAAACGGGGCGGCGCAGACGCTGCTCAGCAAGGAGCTTGTTGGGGTCGGAAGTGGTCGTGCTGGTGGTAGCTTGTCTGATTGTCGAGGTCAGTGAGCCCGTTTGCTATATCCCCACATGTCTAATCTATCATGGTCTTCGTCTCATGCGGTAGAATCGAAATCGCGAACTCCACCCAATCGCGAAGCCAGTCGCAAGATCGAGTCATCCTTGGGCGCAGCAGCTCACCTCATCTGAACGTTTCTTCCGAGAGCAACGGCGGCAGGCGAGACCGAGTTCATCAAAGACCAGCGCAGAGCGTAGGGCTGCTGGACGGCGACTGCAAACGAATCGGTTAGCGGAGCCCCATGGCTGCAGGGTCGAGATGTAAGAACGTACGCCGTCGCAGCGACTGCTGGGCAACCTTCTGGGAGAGCATTGTGACGCGTAGTGAGACCAAACGAGTAGTGACAGAGGCTGAAGATCCGACAGAAAAGGGAATGTCGTCGTTGTGGTCGACGAGGAAAGAAAGTAGCCTCGAACTCCCGACTCTCGTAACGGTTCGGAATCACGGGACGGACAACCTCGGGTTCGACTCCAGGTCACGGGACTGCATCCGGAGGGGGAATCTTGGCCAATGAGCACTGCTGCATTACCAGTCGGAAGATTCATCTTCCATTCCTTCACCGCCCGCGGCTGTTCCGATTCGAGCACCTTAAGTTTTCTTTTGCATTGTGTGTTTCTTCCTCTTCTTCTTTCTCTTTCTTCTCCAAGGGTCTCCGCGCACGTTGTCTACCATCTGGGATGATGTTGACGTGTTATGCAGGGCCTCACTGGTTCGGCATTCTGTCGTTACCGCAGAGGTCAATGAGATACCTGAGAAGGACTTGTCCCGTCGTTAATCGCCCATTTGTCTCTCGTCAATGAGATGAAAGGGTTTCATATCAGGGTTACATACTGTAGTCTGTAGCTTGAAGGTGTGAATAGGGGAGATTGTAGGTTAGCGTGGATCACGCCTATTGTAGTCTCGATGCGCCTTCTTTTCCTTTGCTTTCTGAATTGGTGCTTGTCAAGCATCATTTGTTAGCTTTCGATGTCACACCTTCGATGCTCAATTGTGCTCGACAACCGGTCTCATGAGCCAAGTACACGCCTGCTATTACGTGCTACTGGATGCACATCTGCGCCCTCAGCATAATGCCTGGACTGAATAAATGACCAAATCGCCAGTCAGCAGGACACGTGAGGCATAATCGCAGCGTTACTCAACCAGTAGTCTAACTAAGTCCAGTCAATTGAGTAATGCATGTTTGGCATGTCGATCCCGTGGTTGCGCGTGGAAATCTTAGCCGGACACTGAAATCAGATATCTCTGCAATAACTGAATGCAAGTCCACTGCCGATCCAGCATGTCCGATACCCACCACCATTCTATCCTCTTGCCGAAGACCATTCAGCACGGTTGGACGTCAAAGGCGAGAGAGCTGTCGGGCCGAAGAGGAAGAATACTGCCAGATGGACATGGAAGCAATTTAGGCTAAATGGTGCGGAGTGATGATTGATCAATTGATGGATGAGGGGAAAGGGAAGTATGGGGCCGGGGCTTATCAGATCAAAGCCCCCTCTTTGTTTAACAATGGCTATGCCTGCAAGCTCGTCAGGCCATTCTGCTGTATTCTACTTGCTTTCATCTGGCTCATCGATTTGACCTACAGCTGATATCAAGACACTTCGTATACTCACCAACATGGCTACTCCTCAAACCGCACTAGAAGCTCTCCGCGAGAGGACCATTGTAGACTGCGATACTATGGATGAGCAAGGCAAGCACGGCCTTTTTATCGCTATCATAGATTCGGATCACATCTAATCAGGCTGTTGCAAACAGTCGCCAAAACCTATGGCCCTTTCCAAGACTGCACTTCCAACCAGGTATCTCCGTCTGCTGTAGCCCGTCACAACCAAGAACCCTACTCACCAACTCTACCACCACAGGCCATCGCATTCGGCGAGCTATCCAAGCCAGAGAACGCCAAAGTGATCACCGAATCCGTCTCAGAAGCCAAAGAGCTGGTCACCAAGTTCCCCGAACTCAGCGTAGAGGAACTGGCCGTCGAGATCGCAGTATGTCCGCAACGCCTACATTTGCTGTACGCAAGTGACTGAACGGATTCGTCCACATCGAACCAGATGATCAAACTGGCTCTGAAGATCGCGCCCCATATCCGTGGTTACATCCACATCCAGACCAACCCATACTACTCCTACTCCACCGAGAAGACCCTCGTCAACGCCCTGAGTATGTATCTCCACGCAGTGCAACCCCTCCCCGGCCATACACAAACACATAGTTAACCCAGAGAACAACAATCCGACTAAAACCCCCAAACCCCAACACAGGAATAATCCAACTCGCGCAACACCTCCAACCAGGCTTCCCACAGTCGCGCATCTGCATCAAGATCCCCAGCACCTGGGAAGGGCTACTAGCCTGTCGCGCGCTCGAACAAGCAGGCGTGCGCACCCTAGCCACGACCCTTTTCACCCTAACGCAAGCGGCGCTGGCCGCCGAAGTCAACTGCACATACATAGCCCCCTACGTGAACCAACTGAAAGTCCACTTCGAGCCGGGGTGAGTCCCCGGTCGCCCCTCAAACCCAACCCCATCCCAAGTTCCCAACACCCCCCACCTCCACCCCCAAAACCCCACTAAGAACTAATGATGATGATGAAAAAAAAAAGATTCACCGACCCAAACAAACTCCTCCCCCTCTGTCCCCTCATCCAAAAATACTACCAGCGAATCGGCAGCCGCACGCAAGTCCTGCCGGCAAGCCTGACCTCCACGACCGAGATCCTCGCTCTAGCCGGCGTGCACCACATCACCATCGCGCCAGGCCTACTGCAGGAGCTCGCGCACCAGCCCGGCACCATGACGGACGGGAGCGTGCCGGCCTCGTTGTTCGATAGTCGGGACCCGGACCCCGTCGCCGCGGGACTCCCCGAACGGGCCTTGTCGTTCGTGAATGATGAGGCGGGGTATCGGCTTGCTTTTACCAGGGATGCGCGGGGGGAAAGTGAGGGGAAGTTGACGCAGGTGAGTATTGTCTTTTCTTCTGGTCTGCGCTGGTTGAGGGGGAAGAGGGAAGGAGAGGGGAGAAGAATTGCTGATTCCTATTGTTCGTTGCTTCTAGGCTGTGAATATCTTTTGTGATATGCAGGATCAGTTGGTGCAGCTCATGGGGTCGGTTTCTGCTTGAATGACGGAAAGATATAGGCAGGTAGGTTAGTGGGGGTGGTGAGCAACAACCATGTCATGTCTACTTCGGTTTGGCGTGAAGTATAGCCCAAGTGAGCGGCGACAACACCTAACTTAGCTAGAACATCTATGAATGAAGACTGATGACGCAATACTATAGCAGAAGAGCGCTGTGGTGTAATGTCTACTCACCTACACAATGTTCTACACCGGACCGAACACAAACCTGCTACCAAAATGGAACAACTAGGAACTGGGAATCTCCTCCATATCTCAATCATCTTTCATGCTATTCTAACTATCGCATACTGCATGCAGTCCACCGCCCGTTCCTCGCAACAATAGGCAAAGTAGGAATATAATGAAACGCCCGCTCATGCTGATGCCGAACCAAACTGACTATATACCGGGTTCGTCTGTTTTCTTCGATTTAGCTTTTTCGTTTCTCACACTTGACATCAATACATTCGGGAGATGTGCGTGTGCTTGCTCTTGGCTTTCATATGATGGAAGCTTTCGAATGATCGATTGATGACGGGCTTGTGTGTGTATGATAGTAGGTAATAATATGAGAGGGGAAGAGGAAGAGAGTTTCGATGTAAATGATCACATGAGAACATCAGTCATCAAACCAAACCATGGGGGAATCTAGGACTGAAACAGAAGGATCGAGGGGGGGGGAGGTCAAAAGGGTCGAGAAACAGGGGCATTGATAAGACGGAATATAATAACCAGAAAGAACACATATCATGCGCTCAATCGCTGGATAAACGTCTGCAAGAGAGTTAGTAAAAATGATCATTTCAATGAAGAGATAAAGCGGGAGAGGGTATGTACCGGGAAGAACTGCCGGAACCCCTTCAAGTCCAGCCGGCTCAATGCCCCCACGAATTCTTCCACCAGGTCCCCTCCCATGCCCATGCCTGGCAGTTCTTGGGTCCGGAGATACTCAAGGTATTCCATTCCCGTCTTGGCGTAAATAGTCCGCTGAAGCCCACCGGCTTCCGCGAGGACTTGTCTGGCTTGTGCATCCTTCGAGTTGAATGACGGCGTCGCGGGTAGTGCCCAGCACAGCGGCGACAGCCGGCTGATCATGAACTGGCCGAAGCCGGGCAGAGCTACCTGCTGGCCCGCCGCGCCGTTCACACCCTCCGGTGCAATGTCTGGACCACCCCACGAGCTGCCCATCTTGGATAAAACAGAGAATGCCATCTTGGCTGTGGTGAAATCTTCAATGTCCTTGGCGAAATGCTCAATCGTCGTGATCACAGTGTCGAACATGGGTTGGTTTCCTGAAATTGTTAGCCTGGGTATGTCAAAGACTAGGACGTATAACTCACTTTCACTGATGATGACAGCGCCGAGATCGTTATTCAAAACAGCCAGGAGGAAGTTGAGGTATTCGCGCTTTAATTCCGCCAAGTGGATCTCATCGTCTGTACCCGTAGTCGGATCCGCAATGCCGGAGAACACCCGCTGGAGGAAAGGTGTCAAGAGAGTGTCCAGAATACCATAGATTTCGGTCTTGAAGCCGAAGATGACCTGATCCAACAGCCGGAGGAACAGAGCCATCTCATCACGCGATGATGTCTGCGTAAGGAGGCCATCAATCCAGCGTGGAAGTTGAGGAAGAATGCGCGCCCCCAGAACGCCGATGAGTCGGGAGAAGGCGAATCGTGCCGCGGTGCGCACATTGAACGAAGACTTGAGCGACTCTAAAGCCACCAAAGTGGCTTCCGATACCTGCATGAATGCATCGGAGACTTCCGGCGCAGGGAGTGCAGCAGGGGAGCTGGTTCCAGGCATCCAATCGGAAAAGCCGCGTGCCAACGTGCCCAGAGCCGAGATATCATGATGGATCTGCAAAATAGCTCTCTCATCGTTGGCCTTGGCTGGCGCCAAATTCTTCTCCATGTCCATGAAGATGGGGGTCAACACGGACTGCGCGTATAGGACTTGCTTATCAGCGGGTATAGTGGGGGTGGAGCAAATGATGCCCACTGCCTCAAAAAGATACAATTGACTGGCGAACACAGCATCTGCGGAACCCTCGTGATCCTCAGACGACATTTCGTCTCCATCGGACCCTTCCGATGGCAATTCCGCATTAATCACCAGGAGGTCGCCCAGAGCAGCAACGACGTTCTGAGCAACGTTGCCAACGTTGTTTCGCAACTGCTTGACGATGCGCTGGAACAGATACCATGAGCGAGTCTTGACCTTTTTGATCGGGTGGTGAACTAATTGGAGAAAGCTCTCGAAAACGCTCGGAATGAGGTGAGTGTGGTGCTGGAAGAATGAGCTGTAGCGGACGCAGATTTCCATGTACTGCAGTTGCGTAGCGGGGTGAGTGAAGGAGCGGATGTCGGACTCGACCATTTTCAACATCATCTCAATGAGTCGCTCTGCAGCAGGATTGTTGGGAGATCCCTTAGTGTACAGACTGCCTGCTTTGACGGCAATATCTCCAAAGAGGAACATCTCGTGGAGAGCCAAGTCCAAGTCCCGCCAATCCAATTGGGCGCCCGACTGCCTCAGATTCTCGAAGGTCGTCCCTACTACCTCCGAAACTGCGTCGATGTATAGTTGTTCGTTCACGGAGGCGATAACCTGCTGAAGGACCCCCAACCGCTTGCGGAGGTCCTGGAACTCTGCTTCATCTGTCTGGTCGTCTTCGTCTCCCCACGAGGATGTCTCGTCGTAGCGCATCTTGGCGATAATAGCCTTCAAGATCGGCAGCAAGACGGAGGAGTGTTGAACAGCCAATGCGGGGTTGACCTTGGCCATCTTCCTGAGATAAGCCAGGAGGTCGCTGACGCAGGGAATAACGGTCGAGCAGACCTCGTCGTATTCGTCAGAGAAAAATCTCAGGATATGCGGAAGGAAGGCCTGCAGCAGGCCAGTGGCTTTCTCCTTGCAGTCAGCCATGATGATATCCTGCTCCAAGACCCGTACAATATCAATGACTGTAATATTGACTAACTTGGCCACCGTTTCCGCCAGATCAGTATCGTACTTAAACGTAAACCTATTCTCGTTGAGAGGGGGGCTATTGGAGAGCTGGGTAACAATAGTGTCGAGATTCAGGAAAATAATCATATCAATCTTATCCTCGGGCTTCATCTTCTTGCCGATGATTTCCGTGAAGACATCAACCGCCGCATCGCGCACCTTCTCTTCTCCGGACCTGAGTTCTGCCTTCTGCGCACGGCCGAGTTGCTGGAACAGCAGATCCATCATAGTCTGGTTCACCACGAGGCCGATATCGATCCAGCTCACCCAGCTGCCCACCGCCTTAAGGGACATCTCCACAATCAGGTCGTTGCCGTCCCGCCACTCGGACAAGATCTCTTGCCAGGAGCTGGCAATCTTCTGCATATCGCGCTCGCGGATCAGATCCTTGAGGAGGTTGGCTTTGTCCTGCTCTGCGCGGGACCGGGATACGAGGACATCTCCGATCTCATCGTGAATCGAATTGACGACACGGAGGTAGAATATAATCCCGAGTGGGTTGTCACGGCTCGTGCTCGCGGGGCTCTTGAAGGTGAGGCTGAGGAGGTCGTCGAAACAGGACTCCCACCCGTTCGCGTAGAGGGCCGAGAACAGGAAGGTGATAGTCTGAGCAATCTTGTTTTGAATGTTGGGCGGATCCGGAGTGGCATTTTCTTGGCCGTAGACTTGTCGTAGGTATGCCATCAGGCCGTCCCGAACGTATCCCAGGGCCTGTATATCGATGAGGCCGGCCTGAGCCGCACTGTTGACCACTTCCAAAGACACATGGCGTATGATTTCGGAGTGTTGTGGGGTTTTGGTGAAGAGAGCAAGGCAGACCTGCCATCCGGAGGGGTCGGCGCGGAGTTGGTTCAGGTAGTCGTAGGCCTGACTCTTGAGGGCTTGGTCTGAGGACGGATTCCAGGCGATCTCAATGGCATTTGCTACCTGATCGGAGGTCAACCTGACGATGCACAAGGAACCTGAACTTCAATTTGGAAGAAGGAAAGGTAGAGCGAAAAAGGGGCGGGGAGGTACGGAGGGGGAGGGGAAGAAATGGTGGGGTGGATATTCAAAAAAAAAAGAAAAACGGATACGATGAAAAAAGGCCAAGAGCAGGTTGCAACGTGCGAGGGTAACGTTGAAGTGATGAGAATTCGCTTACCTGTTCTTCCATCTTCGACCAGCCTGGCTGCCTTCGGAGTCGGCAGACTCAGAAAGCAATGGAGGGGAGAGAGGGGAGGGGGAGGGGGAGGGGGATGGAGTTCAGAAATCAATGGAGGTAGTGGTTTAGGACAGAATGATGCGGCGGCGAGTAGTCATAGCCTGGAGACTCTATCGAGCCATGACCGACTAGTGCGTCTTTAGGGAACGGTTGGGTCTAGTAGTCTGGACTTGGTAGTCAGACCCAGTTACTCGGACGGGTCACGAGGTAGAGAAGAATGACAACGCAGAATCAATAAAGACGACGATTGCTGTTGCAAAAGATAGATGGTTCTGGAAAAATTCAATGGGTGCAGTGCATTCTCTCAAAGAAACTCTTATCGTCCACCGGTCACTCCTCTCCTCGAAAAGACACATGAAAGGAAAGGAAAGGGTGGAAATTGCAGGTTGTTCCTGATTGTGTGGCCCAAAGCTG
This sequence comes from Aspergillus homomorphus CBS 101889, assembly GCF_003184865.1. NCBI lineage: Eukaryota > Fungi > Ascomycota > Eurotiomycetes > Eurotiales > Aspergillaceae > Aspergillus > Aspergillus homomorphus. Next base: position 510,259 of record NW_020291902.1, read on the forward strand.
GTTCGCCCAAAAACGGCAAGGGTTGGCGTGCGTGTCGGCCTGACACTTCAGGCATCGAACCGCAAGAATGACATCGTTTCTGCAGCTGAATATACAGTCAGATCATTGCAATGCAGGTGCCGCCGCTTTTGTCCACGGCGACGGCAGCACACTCTGATCGGCTCACTGAGTGGAATCCTCCACGTGACTAGCACCGGATCTTCACTCCGTGGACGAAGTAAGTTAGTTAGCTAATCCACTCCAGTGTATGAAACAACAATCCATCGGGCTTGATATACGATAACCAGAGAGTCGTCTCCCAAGCAAATCAGTAACCCCAATTTTCGCGAAGTCTGTCTAGCTGGACCCAACGATTAAAGCTTCAAGTGAAAGTTCTTCGAGATCAGAACACTCAATCTACTCAGAGCTTTAGTCATGTAGAAAGAACGAACCCATGCTGCTAGATATAACTCGAACATCTCTAACGCACACTTCCACATCACGGTGTCACAACCGTCAAAGAAGTCATGTGGGGCCTCCAACGACCTCACGTCAAATCCTGCATTTTATCAAGCTTGACTCTGAGCTCGAAAAGACACTTTCATCTATCTCAGCAGGCCCAGTCCATAAGTAGTAGGCCAACACACAGTCACGACTTCAATTACACATCTGGTTGCTGGCTTATCATTGAGGCGCACCAACTCGAAAGGCGCCACATCAGGTTTGACGTTCCAGCGCTGCAGGGCATTGCTGGCCAATTGATCGGAAGTCGATGTGTTCGAATGTACAAGATACCAGAAGGGCTTTTCAACAAGGTGTTTTCCTTGCACATGGAGACTGGCAAGGAGATCTTGGCGAGAATTCCGAACCCGAATGCCGGCCATCCGCATTATATGGTGGCCAGTGAAGTCGCATCACTTGACTTTGTATGTGGGATTCAGTTCTAGTGCTGCATTGCAATATCCTAATATCGGTAAAATCATCTTATAGCTGCGAAATGTTCTCGAAATACCGGTTCCCCGTGTACTCGCGTGGAGCTCTTCGTCGCAACCAAACCCCGTCGGTGCTGAATATATCCTAATGGAGAGGGTAGAAGGGCGGCAGCTCGGCGAGATCTGGGATGATATGTCCGAAGCTCAACGCTTTGGACTCGTGAAGAGCTAAGTAAATGTTGAACGAAAATTGGTAAAAGCAAACTTCCCTTTACATGGCAGCTTATACTACCGAAGTACATTTCCACAAGGAAGAAGTATTGTCGCCATGGAAGGAGCAAATCTAGAAGGTCAATCGAAATGTGTTCTCGGTCCAACGACACAGCGGTCCTTCTGGGAGAACGAAATGCAAGCCATGGAGATTGACAGGGGCCCTTGTAAGTGCACAGCTGATATAATCTTTTTACCAAGAAAGTTGAACACTAATTTGGAGCATCAGGGGCAACGGCACAGGAGTACCTTGCAGCCGTCGCAAGCCGTGAAATAGCACGTATACAGAATGCACATAGCGGACTCCGTAATGTCACTGTGCCCCCAGGCAAAACACAACAAAAGCGCGATAATCATATAAAGCTCCTCGGGCAATTCCTAGCGGTGCTTCCTCATATCCTACCACCAGCAGAAATCCTTTCTCCGGTCCTACTGCACCCTGATCTTCATTCGGACAACATTTTCGTTGATGCGTCCGATCCTACTCAAATATCGAGTATAATCGATTGGCAAGCAGTCCACGCCGCCCCATTGTTCATGCAGACGAAATTCCCTTCGATCTTCAACTGCGACGACATATACCCTTGGGGTGCGGTGCAGCCCCAACTCCCCAACGATTACGATTCCCTCTCGCAGGAAGCAAAAAAGCAAGCCGAAGACAAGGTTGATAGGCTCCGGCTGAAAAAGTTCTACGAGCTGGCCTCACGAACATTCAACCCCGCTCTTATTCATGCCATGGACCAGATGAGAAACGAGAATGATCCTACCACTTTTATCTTTTACATTGTCGGTCAGTCCTTCGAGGACGGTCCCCTCCCATTAACGGAACTCCTAATACAGGTGTTTGAAAAATGGGACCAGATCACGGAACGACGAGGTTCCAGAGAACCATGTCCCATCTCCTTTTCGAGACAGGAGATCGATGAGAGTCGGCGTCAAATCGAAGCTTGGGCAGCCGCATTCGGTGACTTTAAGTGTTTGCGTGCGGAACTTCTTGGGGAAGATGGCTGGGTTTCGCATGACGATTACGAGGAAGCTATGGGCAGGTGGGAGGAACACAAGACGACTTTGGAAACTCTACGCAAGCGATTGGAAACTCTCTGCTAGAAAGGCTACTACGGCTTAAACGGCCTTTACGAAAGTAGAGAACGAGTAGGTCAGAACCAATTTGAGGTTGTCGAAGGGGAGGCAGCTGCTCTGCGAACATCGGTTCAGTTTAAACATGTGAAAGCATACGACGTCGCGGGATCTCTTGAAACCAAAGCTGTTATTGTTGTCAGTTGATGAGAATACTGCACACCTCCTTGATCGGTTTTTAGGTTCGCAATCTATCCTTTCAAGCTTACAACAACCTCTTAGTATGCGTGAGTAACGGATTTCTCAAGCGATATGCGCTATAGTACTCAAGTCATCAAAGTTGCACATGTCGCTGAACGCAGAAAGACTATTACGCTCGGTTGGTCTTTTTTATGACCACAAGGCTCTCGACTGGTGTATCAATGTATGTCTTTCTTTCTTCTATAAAACTCGGGTCCACTCATATTATCACTTGGTCATCGCTGTGATGCATCCTATGTAAGATCATCAAGTAAGCAGGCCGTTGCCACAGAATATTCGGCATAGTCTACTCTATTGCTCTTTCAAATATATCACTGCTTCCCTTCTTGCCGGAGGACCTCCAGCTCCATCTTCTCGAATCCCTCTACAGCCTGGCCGTATCGCTCATACACCCCTGACTGATACCCATCTGCAATCTTCTCGATGAAATCCTCCTCCCTCCACCGCTGCCCGATGAGGTCCTCAAAGGTCTGGTCAGCCGTCCTCTCCAACGCCCAAACAGCCTTGTATGCAGCTCCGAGCGCACAAGCATTATCCCCGATCTCCAGCTTATACACCCCGTCACTACCACCCAGGATCTCTCCGGCGACCTGAGCAATGGCCTTATTCTTCGACCCACCACCTACCAAATATACTCGGCGTGGCTGAGCCGGGAGGCCTCCACCGGGACTCTGAGTCAGTCCGCGCGACCGCAGGCGCAGAGAGAGCATCTGACTTTCGACGATGGCGCGAGCCTCATCCAAAGGCTTATTCCAGCCCTCTTCTGTCTGGTGCAAACGGCCATTCTTCGGGTCGTAGTCAAACCTCCACTGCCCCGCACGCAGGTTAGGCACGATTTCCGGGCGAGGAAAGAACAGACCCAGCTTCATGGGATCCGAGTCTGCTTTTTGTCCCATAGGTGGAGTTTCGAGAGTGATCTTGTCGAAATTCGCCCACGATGAAGTAGCGGATTCTCCAAGTTTCTCATTGATCGCATCGCGGACCTGCTCACGTGCGAGACCTCCATTCTTGTAGCACAACATAAACATGTACAGACCGGGGGTGGTGGGATGATTGAAGAAGTGCGTAGCGGGGTCGGGCTTGTAGTTGGGGGTGGACATGAGGAAGGTAGTCGAGGTTCCAAGTGAGACCATAGCGTCAGACGGCCGCAACGGAAGCGCGAGGATGGTAGCCGGGTTGTCGCCCGTGGCGGGGATGATGGTGCAGTCGGGACTGAATCCGTAGCGCTCGATGTAGTACCGGTCGATGGTTCCCAGCTGGATGCCTCCATCTTCAGGGACATCGCCCAGCTTCCGCTTCAGGTCTTCCACACCGGAAGGTCCCGCACACAGCTGCAAAAGCTTCTCATCGTAGGCTCCCTTCTTGATATTCCACAGATTCATACCACAGACATCGGAGATATCGAACGGCGCAATATGTCCCAGGAACAGCGACGCCAGGAACGAAGATACCAGCGAGATCCGCGACGTCTTCTTATACACCTCGGGATACTTGCGTTGGAATCGTAGGATCTGGGGCCCGGTAAATCTCTACAGCCAAAGTGAGACTGTTAGTAAATCTTCTACACAATCGACCAAGAGAGTTGGAAAGAGAATTCTTACATGATGCGCCTTGCTGCCTGTAGCAGCAGCCAGCTCTTCTTGTCCGCCAAGGTATGCATCGAATTCGTCGCATTCCTTCTGGGTACTGGAATCCTGCCAGTTAGGACTGTACGGGTGCGAGAACGCACCCTCCAATTGCTCTTCTAGTGTCTTCTTCGCATCCAGGCTCTTCAGCAGCTTCTCTGCATTCTCCCCCCAGTAGACGCTTCCGTGCTGCTGGCCGGCGCCGCTGATACCTTTCACACGGCGGAAATCCAGCCCCTGCTCGCGTAGTCCACTCAACACCCCGTCGAGGGCCTGCAGCCAGAGCGCGACGGGCGCGAAGACCTCATGCTCGGCCTCGTTGGTGAGAACGCCTTTCTTGATAGGGAAGCCGTGCGAATCAGCGTCAAAGTCGAACTTGGACACGTAGACAACCTTGAGGTCGGAGTTGACGACTAGACCCTTGAGTTGCTGGGTGGACAGGTCGAAGCCGATGTAAAGCGGGCTGGCGGGTTGGGCCATGGCTCCTGAACTGCTGCGGTCCGGGGAAATGACGTAGGTGCCGTGGGCTGAATGCGGGATCAGATGCCACAGATGCGATAGTGGAATGTCACGGGAGGATTGTGTAGAAAAAAAGGTAGAAAAGACTGTTACGCATAAGCAAAATAGAAAAAGCAAGTGGTGGAGGGGAAGTGCATGTACATGTATGCAACTACCGTGTGGCAAAGAGTGATCCGACAAACACCGCTGATGCAATGGCCGGGGACGCTTACTTACTACCCTTCCACTTCCGGCTACTTGTTTATGTGTGGTGCAGCGGGGAAGAAATTCATTCAAAGTTTGTTCGATCAACACCGTCAATTCTGGCGAGACTTCCCCCTTTTTCTACATCCCAATAGAGTCCATCATTATGACACGATATTGCCGAAACGTCGTCTATTTTACCGAACGCGGCTCTTCTCGAAGTTGGATTCCCTCAGGTCTCCCTGTAACATTGAGCTCAGATTTATCCCGGGTTCCACCGCCGCCGGGAATTTACCCGGTTGATCCTCATTGCAGTCAACAGTGAGTGAGAGGGGGTCTAGATCATATTCATCCGAGATCATATCGGCCTGCGAGGAACATCATGACCAAGTTAAGCCCCGCACTAGTAGGGATTGGGCTTCGACAGATGATTCTAGGGCCCATTAGGTGTTGAATTAATCCATGTCTTGTTGTCACCTGGGCTTAGGGATCCCCGCGATCAGTTCTGGAGGGGGTTCATTCTACTGCCGAGGATGATCTTCACCAAACGACCATGTTTGTGCTTGCACATCCACATACACAAGAACCTATTTCGAGTCATACATTACGTGCTAATAGCTTTTCTTTTGTTCATTCGTTCCCTTCTTGTCCTTCCTATGTTCATCCTGATTGAGCTCTATCAACTCTACCCGTACTCCAAAGCAGGGAAAAGTGTGGGTATCAAAGGAGCATGGAGGCCAAAACCACAAAGAGGTCTTTATCACCAGTGAAAGCGCGGTGAACGAACTCGCCGGCCATGTACAAGATCGCAGAAAATAGCAAAATATTCAGAAGCAAGTCTTCGCTATCTACCGATTTTTGCGAGCTTCATGCTCATGCTCGTGCTCGTGCTCGTGCTCGTGCTCATGCTCGTCTCCATCTTCCGGCTCCGGACGCGCCCGTGAGGTCACATCGGCCGGGATGAATTCTTCAGAGAAGGTCAACTCCTCATGCTCAAGGGGAATGAACCGGACCTTGACTCGCTTAACCCCGCGGACCTTTTCTCCGATAGCAGTGCGCAACGCCTCTTCCGCCTGACGAGCACGGTTGATAGGCCATGCGCCTGGCATTGCGATCTCAACATCCATGAGATAATTTTGGCCTGACTTCATACCCTGAACATCTCGGACCTTAAGCGCCTCGCCCTTCTCCAGGAGAGCCAGCGCCTTACTAGCCGCTTTGTGCACCGAAACCTTCACATCATCATCCACCGTAGTATCCGCCAACTCCAAAAGGGAAGTCTTTGTATTGCCCCACCCAGCCTTGATAACCATCAGTGAGATGAGGAGTCCTCCCACGGGATCCAGCCAGGAAGCGTCTTGAAACATATAAGAACCGCCGATCGTAAAAAGGGCGACAACGCTGGTAAGGGAGTCGATTCGGTGGTGAACGGCATTGGACGCCAAGACTGACGACTTGCGTTCCGTGGCAACCTTCATGGCTGTTTGACACGTGGAAAGTCAGTATCACCTGTCGCGCTTGGAGATGAAAGCTAATGGAGGAAACTCACTTGCATGGTAAAGCCATTCCTTGACCACGATCGACCCAGCAGCCAGCCATGCAGCATGGATGTTTGGACCGAACGCTTCTACCCCGTGGCTATGCGAATGACCGTGTCCCAAAGCCCCCAAGTGCGCAATTGCTTCAGCGATTTCCGGATAGAATTGATGCAGAAGGACCTGCCCGGAGTTGAGACCCATGAAGACACCGCCGCAGAGCAACAGGCCGCTCACACCCAAAGCGCCAATACTCTCTATCTTTCCGTAGCCGTTGGGGAACCGTTCCGACGGGGGTTTCAGCGACCAGGCTACTGTGGCTAAGGTCAAGATATCTGAGACCAGATCGGTGAGGGCGTGGTAGGCGTCGGCAATGAGGGCCTGAGAATGAAACATGTAGCCACCAATAAACTTGCCGATGGCCATACCAAGGTTGGCGACGAGGCCGATCCGCGTGATCCGCACTCCAGCATCGTGCTTATCGGTTGATGTAAGGTAGACATTACTGCCATGATGGTGGTGGTGGTGGTGGTGGCCACCGTGTTCCCGTGTTTGAATGGCCATTGGGGGCAAGGTGATTGAGATTGGTTGCTTAATATAGGAGGTGGTAGCAGTGAGGGATGGAATCAGAGTCGGGCGAGAGTTCGGACGAAGAGGGGCATTGGGGCACGCGACAGGAGAGGAGGGAAAGATCGATGAAAGACCAGAGGCAGTGCGGGGGCTCTTGTGGTGAAGCGATCCCGACGAGGAAGGAGGGGCAGAGGAGAAGGAGGAGGAGGAGGTGTTCAAATTTCGCAGATGGTGATGATAATAATAAGCCCGGGGGAGACGAACAAAGCCGGACGGACCGCGGCGAAAGAGGGATGGAGGAGAAGGTGGAGGATGGGCCCTGCACCGCAGGGGCTGCGTCAGCATCCTCGTCGGTCGAAACGCTTAGCAGCCGTCTAATATTATGGCACTGTAACGACTGGATTTGGAAAATTTGGTGCACTCGCGAGAAGGGAGGAATTGCTTCTTTCTTGGCCAAGCATCAACCACAGCTCCATGGTGTTGTTGGATCCGTAGAGGGGATTAGAAGGATGGATGGACAGCCAGCCAGTCAGCCAAGGCAAACGCCAGTTCCATCAGTCATCATTTCTGCCCCGGCTGAGGCGAAGCCGACATCATACGCTGACGAACAGCCCGATCCACTGTCTGTACAATGTTCTCTAATCCACGGAATGCCATTGACTCGTCAGCGGAAAACCATTGCTCCGGCCTAACATCGGGCAGCTTGTGCCGCAAACCAATTATGAGACAGTGAATGTAAAGATCCGTACCGGGTTGTTTGGAATTTGTTATCTAAAGAGCGGGCTGGAGATCTAAGCTTTTGATTGTCACAATGCTCCCGAGAGTCCGAGAGATCGTGCCGCTGACCGCCCAACACTACAGCACCCGGCCTTGGCACGGCTGCGACAGCCAAACATCAACCACCTTGATACTGAACAGAATCACGTTGCGAACGGCTCCACCATGATGAATGGACCTGGTCTTCGCCATTTCGGTTTCACGCCCAGCTTCGACTCGCAATCACTAACCTCTCTAGAGCCATCTCGGAACTGAGCCCGTTGATCATCTACCCAGTATCCGCCTTGGCTTCTTGGCGATGATGAATCCTCTCCAGGAACCCTGCCGGACGCGCGTGCTATCAGAGCATTGGTGGATATTCTATATCAAGCCCGGACTGTACCAAGGCGAACTCATATATCCAGATGGATGGTAGATGAAACAGCCATAGTGTTGGCTTGTGACCAGCAACGCAACGGCAGAGAAGCCATTGGTCATTGCAGGGTGAATCGAACAGACCCCGCTGGCGAATCGAAGAGCTGGTCTTTGTACCTTTCCAATTATGATGAACGTGCTTTAGGTACCAGTCAAGCAAAGCTTGCTCTTCCCCAGAAACCCCGAGGAAGTCGCCATCACAAAGCTGTGCATAACATGGCCGTGCCCATGGCCTCTGGCAAAGGTGATGTGGCAGACGCTCAAGGAGACACCACTGCCGTAAATAAGAGGCCGGATGAGCGAGGCATCTAGTCATTCTTTAAGGGAAGCGACCATCGTCCTCGAGACAACGGCAAATGCATCCTTCATAGCAGACGTTCGTGGTTCTGTCAAAAATAACTGTCCCGCTGCCTTGAGCCGGATCTACATTGAGCTTCTAATGCTTGCCGCTCTTTCCCAGGTGTTTATGTCTAGGCCAACAGCTTGCCACTAGACGAGGTGGTCGCTGGAATCAGCCACCTACTCAGCACAGACAACATCTTTTGCGAGAGTGAGCTGAATCTGATCCTACGCCCAAGCCAAATACGCCATAGAAAGGATCCCGGCCCATATATACAGGTTTTGGACACCCGGGCGGGGCTCGTGTTTATCGAGCCGCGAGAGACTCTACCAGTGAAATCAACATCATGAACGCGATTATTGTGGATTAGGTGTTAAATGTCTTTCTGCTTCACTTGGCGCAAGGGCCTCAGGGTCTCAGTCGTCTACGCTGCTTCCCAGTTCTATGGTGTCCAGACGATGGGCCAGCTGGCCACACTCACGTTGCCTCCAATTTCACTAGACCTGGCCATACCGGTGCCATGGGTCGACTAGGACGTAGAAGGGAGCCTGGAGCCGTGCCTGTGGCGACCCAGTTCGGTTCTCAGGGCCGCACCTGCATTAAAATTGCAGGTGATGCAAGTATTTGAGGAAGGTGGGTGTTCTTCCGACTGTGAGCCTTGTGGCGGACATGATGCGGAAACTAATATGACAGAGCGGATGGAGACGGTCCAGGCTTGCACGAGAAGCAGAAGCCTGATGCTAGGCGTAGGGAAATGATGAGATTGTGGGCGTCCAAGGTTGCAGTATGAGTACTCCGCACAGAGCCAACGAAGCGTCAGTAGTAATATGTTCCTCTAAACGTGTCTCCGGTCATTGCTACCTGATTTCCTGCGTCTCTTCTTCGACCATTCTATAAACCAACGAAAGATAGAAGCAGAACGACCTGGTATATGAGCGATAAGCTGAAGCTGTTGAGTGATGGAATCATCTGACCGTCAGCCATGATGCTCAGCCTTGTCGATCTTGGCGGGGTGCATTGCTTTGTCCCACATATACAAACGGGAGTCAGTCATCTCAAAAGCACGTATCATTCAGAATCTCAACAATATCCAACATCACAGACTTTTAAAAATGCCACCTTCGATATCTTCCTTACTGACCAGGCTGCATCTTCATTCATCAGATCTCTCCCAAGAGCTAGTCAGGCCTGTTCTCAGCGTAGTTGAAGAGTCCCAAAAGCAAGCAGAAGATAAAGCAGATCTCCCTTCCATACAACAATGTGCCATCCACTTTGAAATGTTGGAAGCATTTTACGCCCTTCGGAAGCGGGTTACTGCCTCGAGGAAGCTGGCGAAAGCTCTTATCCGTATACATATCAAAAAGAGCCATGGGAAGGCTCACAAAGATCGAGAACTCTCCGACACATGGTACCGATTTCTATCGATCGCGGTAGTCAGGTTCCAGAAGTGGATTCGCGCGACGGATCATCATCTGAGAGCTAAACAGCCAGAGATGAATGACCCTATTGTTCTACCTCCGCTTGGTGTGTCCCCAATCTCTACTGCACGTCCGTTTCAGTCTCAACTCTAATAATGTCAGACATTCTAATGGTATGGCATGCCTTTCTGCTCAATCCACACGACTTTTCTGGATATTGCATCTCGAATCATCTCAACCACATTCGGGATCTCTCGTTCCCCTGGACAGCAGTAGTAAGCCCACTCTACGCTTGCAACCATGTCAAGATGCTTCCCACATCTAACTCAGTTCCAGCATCAAGCACTATCCCAAGAAAACTGGAACTACACTCTGCCCGACCGCACGGCAACCTGGCTCTTCGACGAGCTCAACATCGCCCCAGACCTAATCATGGCACTCCAACGCAACGAAGCCATGACCGCCAAGGACATTGCTACTACAGTCTCAGCAGAGAACACCCCGCTGATCGACAACATCCTCCGACAAGGCATCTTCATCGACAAAATGCACAATTTGCTTTGGATCTGTAGTCCCGCGCTCCAAGGGACCCTCGCCCGGGCACTCGCGCGCTACGAACATTTTGTTACGTTGTTCCGCTTGCACCCAGACAAAATCCTTGTTCCGACCTTGGATGTAGATCTAGTCTGGCACACGCATCTGTGTAGCGCAGAGCTATACGAGAAGTCGATGCTTGAGCGGACTGGGCGTTATATCAATCATGATGATAAACTCGGAGAGGAGGTATTGACTGGGGCCTTTGAAACGACCGGGGAGTTATTCGAGGCTGCAACAGGGGAGATTTATGGGGTTTGCTTCTGTTGGGATTGTGAGGCGATGCGCTCGGCTGGAGAGATGGTCGGGGGTGAAGTTGGGGCGGACGCGCGAAAGAAGGTTGAGGAAGAGGTGGACTCATACTGGCGAGCTGAAATGGCCAGGCAGAAATAGGTAGTTGGCTATGGATGCTTTGAATCCGTGTCGTTAGTGAAGTCTTTGCCGTCATCCCCAAATCCAGTACCATGGCGAATCGCCTTGCGTTCGATAACTCAGGATTGTACATGGCACAAACGAAGAGTTTAGATCTTCAATGTTGATGGCTGGAGACCAGATGAGATACAAGCTGAGAGATTCTGAGAAATGGTCGACGGCAAGCGCATTTCTGGAAAAGCAGATGCGCCAGATTGAACGCTCGCGCACATTCGTAGCGCCTAAGAGTGTGATTGAGGCAGACCACCAACTCTCAGCGGCAATCACAACGGCACGGCCAGGCTGCATGGAAGGGTAGGGATCTTGACCGTTTCCCCGCCCCGCTGGCGCTTACCCTTCGTCACCCGTTAGTTAACAGAGACCAACCCACCTCTGCACCTTGCCGCTAAATGCTTATCACACGGACAAGAGCTGCAGCTGGCACTAGTCAAGGCCAGAGTTCTAAAATCGCTTGAAGAATGGTTGGATGTGACCTTCTTCTGCGTCACGCTCCGCCACCTGTGCCAACGACCGCTTCGATACGCTCTTCAGGATACATCCAACATGTTACTTTCCGTATACTTGAATGCTTCCCCTAACTCGGGCTATAAATATGGGGTCAAGAAGACTCTGGATGCGTGGGTACAGAGAGTGTCTACCAGACTACAATCACAATGGATGCCATCTGGGCCAGCCCCCCTTGTCCATCACAAGTCGCAATGAACCTCCTGGAGCTGAGAAAGCGATATGGAGGTGTACTCGCAGTCGAAGAATGCAAAGACAGACTGATTCAAGTGAGCTGACCTGTGGAGAAGCCAAGGTGCAGCCGCTAACCGTGCGTATGAATAGGACCTATTCTTCGAGGTTGAGACTCTGCAATTCGTCCTCCACAACGAATGCGCCAAATTTGAACACAGAGCCCACTTTCTCAACCGAGAACTGGATGCGTATAAGTCGGAGATTGGGGACTTGAAGCATAATCAGGTACTTTGATTGTCATTCACGCTGCGAGTCTACGACTGATGATGAACCAGGCCAAATTAAGCTACGTGTCTATACTGGTGGATGGTGACTGTATGAATGTACGTCAGCCAATTGTCCTCGCACCAGCAGTCTTGACTAATAGCACAGTTCAATGATGCATTCATCAAAGAAGGCCACGACGGTGGCCGCAAAGCTGCACTTCTTCTGCGCCAGTCTGTCGAGCGCTACATCCGGGACATCGACGCTCAAGCCAGCCCAAGTCTCCAGTACAAAGTGTGCGTCTATGCGAATACACCCGGTCTGGAGAAGGCATATCGCGAAGCAAAGGTGCTGCGTTCCAACGAGACCCTCGACCCGTTCATTCGAGGCTTCAACATGGAAAGTAGCCAGTGCGATTTCATCGACGCAGGCAACGGCAAAGAATGTTCCGATGTCAAGATCCGAGGTATGCCCTAATTCTCTTCTAAGCGTGTTAGAACCGTCTCTCTGACACCCTAACACTCACACAGCAACCTTCGAGCGAGACATCCTCGACGTCCACTGCCACCACATCATCTTCTGCGCCGCAACAGACAATGGGTACGCCCGCATCCTCGGCTCCCACCGCGGGAGCAAGCGGATCACCCTCGTCGAGGGCGCGCCATTCGCCTGGGAAATTGAGCAGCTCTCCAGTGAATTCCGGACCACCTCGTTCCCTGCGGTATTCCGGTCTCTGAAGCTGCCCGCACGCGCCTCCTCCTTCAGCGCCGTCGCCACCGCCTCAGCCAACATCAGCATGACAGCTAGATCCTCAAGCACCAGCACACCACCCTCGTCGCCTCCACGGGACTATGCCACCATTGCCAAGGCAAACCTCCCGCTCCCCTCCTCCACTTCCCTCATCACCAGCAGCAGCAGCAGCAGCAGCAGCACACCCTCCTCTTCCTCGCCGACCACATCCCAAACTCCAAGCCCCACATCATCATCGTCATCATCATCACTATCCTCCACAGCCTCACCGCCAACCCTCATATTCGACATCTCCCCCACCCCCAAGTCGCCAGACAAAAAACTCCACTACAACGCCCGAGACCAACGGATCGACCCACCCCTCCGACGCCCCAGCAGCAAAGAGAACTACGAGCGCCTCCGCACCGCCAAGTACTGCAACCAGTACCACCTCCAGGACGACTGCCCATTCGGAGATGGCTGCAACTATCGGCACGGGCGACGGCTGCGCGCCCAGAACCTCCATGACCTACGGTGCATCTCGCGGACGAGCGTGTGCGCGGAGGGGCTGTGGTGCGCGAACCGGAAGTGCGTGTGCGGGCATCAGTGTCCGTTCGAGGAGAGAGACGATCATATGCTTGAGGAGTGTCGGTTTCCTGAGGAGATGCATGGGGTGGATCGGGTGGTGACGAGGGTGGAGTAGTGTGTCTGTTTGTCGACAGTTCTGTAGCGGGGTGTGTCGGCAATGGGGTTTCGGTTGGGTAGGGATGATCTGTTTTTTTTAGCGGAGTTATGGTGTAGTGGTGTATGGAATGAGTTCTGTGTTTCATCTCTATATATATCATGCATGCAATTCGATGCCTTCGCTTGACTCATATACGAGTATTTTCTCCAAAGCATACAGCACCCTAGAGATCCACACATATATCCAAACCAATACTCAAAGAGACGACCTCGCCTGACGATCACTTCAACCTATCAGAACAGTCCATTAACACAACAAACTCAAATCCTCCCATCAACCATCCCAACCATATACAACCCCAGACAAACAACCACAGTAAAAGGAAAAAGGAGAGGAGGGAAAACCCACTAAGCAAACAAATACTTAGCCGCATGCTCGACATGATCATCCGAGAACGTAGCCATAGTATAATAGCTGTGATCGTAATCGGGCTGATAGCGCACACGGACGCCCTCCACGCCAGCTTCCTTGGCAGCTTTCTCGAAGTTCTCGGGCAGCAACTGGCCCTGCTTGTAAAAGTTGTCGCCGGTACCCTGTAGCAAGACGGTCAGCGGCAGCACAGCACAATCACACCCTTAATCCCCAAGCAGAACAGCCACAGAAGCACAGCCAAGACAGAACATCCCGGGGGAAAAAAAACTTACCACATCAATCAACACATCCAACGGACCCTTCCACTTCCGCACCAACTCCGTGGCATCATGCTCCTTCCACTTCTCCACCTGCTCCTCACCGAAATACCCGCCAAACGCCTTCTGGCCCCACGCACAGTTGACGGGGTTCGAGATCGGCGCGAACGCCGACACGGACTTGTATTTGCCGGGGTTGCGGAGGAACTATATCCCAACACATCAGGTTCAAAATTCCGGTGGAGAATTTGAGAAAGAAAAGGTAGGTAAAGGGACGGGGGGGGGGGGACGTACCAGCGTCAAGGCCCCGTGTCCGCCCATACTGTGGCCCGTGATGCTCACCCGCGAGCTATCCAGCTGTGGGAACGCCTGAAACACCGTCTTCGGCAGCTCCTCTGTGATGTAGGTGTACATGTTGTAGCCGTTGTTGTAGGGGGCTTTGGTGGCGTCGATGTAGAAGCCGGCGCCTGTGCCGAAGTCCCATGCCTCGTCTTCGCCGGGGATGTTGAGGCCGCCTTTTTGGCATGGTTGTTAGTTTTGAATGTGATTAATTGTGCTTGTGGATTGGGGGGAGGAAAGGAAGAGGGAATTCTTGAGACCGGGGGCATGATGAAAGGGTGCGTGGAGGGTAGGTAGGTAACGCACGAGGGCTGGTGTCCGGGTACAGCACGGCGATACCCTTCTTGCTGGCGCCGTGCTGGAAGAAGCCCTTCTCTGAGCAGTTGTCCGCTGTGCAGGTCAGACCGGACAGGTACAGCAGCACCGGGATCTTCTGGGAGGGGTTCTGGAAGGCCTGCGGCGGCAGGTAAAGGTTGAAGGACATCTCGCATTTGGTGGAAGTGGCCGCATGGCTCAGCTTCAGCAGCTTGCCGCCGAAGGACGCGATGGTGGCTTTGGTGGTGACGGACATGGTGATGGTGATGGATGGTGGAATTGACTCGGGACTGTTGAGAAGCTTCCCGGAAAAGAAGGGAACTGAGAAGAAGAAGAGCTATAAGAGACAGGAACGCGGAAACGACGATGAGGGGAATTCCGCGGGTGAGGGGAAAATGAGGGGCGGTGGAGCTTCGGGAAATTTTCCCCTTTGCGGTTGTGACATGGTTTCATGACATAGTTTCCCGGCTGTTGATAAGCCAACAATCCATTAGTTACTACTACTACTCTACTGCCAATACAAAAGGAGAATCCAGAAAGACAATGATATCATATGCTGTATGAAAACGCAATCAATAACAGTGCAATGGAGGTACTCAGCACCTTGGAGCACCATAAACACCTCAGTCCATAAAAAAATGCCTCGCTTGTTACTCCAAGAACACCGAGGGGATGCCATAAATCACTGGCGCGGCACCATTCAAATACTTCAAAACGCACGCCTGTCGTGACTGACAGACGGCTTCATCCAAGGCCACAGCTTCAGCTTCGCCACCAAAGAGGCCCCACTTGTCAAACGTACTCTTAGCGAATCGATCAATATCCTTGTCTGTCACGTCCCACAAGGTAGCCACCAACGCCGGACTCCCCGCATGCAGGTAATTCATCGGCGTCCCGTACGGCTCATACTCCCCTGCTTCCGTCAGAGCTCCACTACTGCAGCCCATGAGGAAGGTAATGGCGCATCTTTCCAGCCGTTTGATCGTTCGGCCTCGGATGTACTGCGCACCACTACCGTGTCCGAAGTAAAGGAATAGACTCTTAGACTCCAGTCCTTGTCTGAACTCCTCCTCGGTTGGTTCCCGCTTTGAGATTCCCTTCCAATGTTCCAAGCCCAAAAGTTCTTTCTCGAAGGTGCCCTGGGTCGTTTGCAAGTCGCCAGTAGGGTTCAGGATATAGGTGCCGTTCTTGCTATCAACGCCGAAGTCATGCTTGCGATCTGCGCGTTCGGTCTGGAATTGCAAAATGCGATCACGAAGGCATTCCAACGACGGCACTCGGCATACGGGAAGGCCCTGAAGGCACGGAAGAGATTCCCAAGGGAACATGTGTAGTGACTTATCGAGAACCAGGACCGTGCTGTTCACTGTTCGACTTTCGTGGTCGTTGCGTATTGTATCGTGATGTCCCCTTAGGGCATCGAGCGTTTCCACGACCATCATATCGAAGTCAATCTCATCATACGCGTTGCGCTCGCCTTGGAATTGCAGAATATCCACGACAAAGTAAAGCAAATCCATCAATGTTTCCTCGGGGTCTTCTTGGCTTTCTAGGTCTTTGACACCGAGGAATAATTCCAGCACGTTCGGATGCAAGGTCAAGTGCGGACCCTCGGCACGTCTACCTTTCTGGCGAGAAGGTAGGTGTTTGTCCAAGACATTTTGGAAAAGAGCAGCAAACCTCTCCAGGGATTCAGCTTCGTGAGGCATGGGAGAGAAGATTCCACGGAAGCCACCGAACCATACATTTTCGATGTTCTGTAGCAGGTTCTCCATACGTCGGTCAAGGGCTTCGCGGTTCTTCCACCATTCTTTCTTCGATTGCCGATCATTCTGGTGTCTGGCTGCGTGCGCACTCTCGTTCGTCAGCTTGATAAGCTCCTTCATCTCCTCCTTTCCATCATCGAAAGTAAATTGATCTTCTTCATCGTCCTCGGAGCCACGCTTAAGGGGGAGTCGTAAGAGGAAGGGCGAGCGACCCTTGTGCAGCCTTGAAACAACGAATTCAGTACAGTCGGCACTAAGAGACAAAGAAAGGACGTTCCAATTCTCCGGCAGAATCTCAATATAGTCCTCTGTGAACCGCGAGTAGAGGTTCTCCTCCAGCTTGGCTTTTGTTTCGGCGCTTGGCCAAAGCAGAGGATCGCAGTAGTCTGCTAGCTGCTTGTCCAGATCAATAGCAGCTCGCTCACGCGTAAACGCACCAATTCGGCCAACTTCGTTCATGTTTGCCGGAGACTGAGTCAATGAGCCCGAGCTTTCCGGTACAGTAACATGGGAGAGCATGGAAATCCGGCTCATCAATCGGGAGGCGGCGTGACTATCAAGAGTCGATCCCAATGTCGTAGCCGTCGGGAAGATGGCGCTCAGGCTCTCACCGGCCTTGGATAGCATCACGGAAAAGTCCTCTGTCGGCTTAGCAGATTTAGCCCTCGTGCTCCGTGCTGGCGTCCGGGTCGGGGCTCTTGTCTTCCGCGTGGTTGTTTGTCTGCTAGTACTTGCTTTACTAGAGCCCTTGCTCGGTGACTGGAGTGATGGCAGGGAGATGGTCGATTCCGGGAGAACGCAGTAGACAGCATGTGTTGCAAAGTGCCGAATGGCATCCGCAAGTAGATGCTCGCTTTCACCGATCTGCAAAGATATCTGGCTGTCTCGAGACGTCGCGAACTTGCGCGCATCATGAAGTGTCACCGACGCTTTCTCAAACTCGCGCAGCGTGCGCAAACAGGCAGCTTGCTGTCGAAGGATCTCGCTTCTCAAGTGTGAAAGGGATGTAGACTCGGACTGGTTCGCAGTCGAGGAAGTGTCTGTCGCCCTGAATGTAGTCGAAGCGGACACTGTGGTTGCGCGAGTTCTGCGTGTTGTTGTCGTGGCGGCACGTTGGCGCGTCTTCCGAGCCGTTCCCTGGAGTTGTAGCTTCTTCATCTCGTCTTCAAGTTCTGGTATCGCTGCGGAGGCATCCAATCCATTAGGGCCAGCCACTTGAGTCATAATGCGATCAGCCTCGAGAAGAGCACGTTGCTCGTCGGAATAACGGCCTTGAGCCCTGTAAAGAGAAGCAAGGCCGACCTGAAGCGAAACCAACTCGACACTGCTCTCGAGCTGTTGAGAAAGAGATTCTGCCGCTTTGAGCAATTCCTGGCCCTCTGAAAGATGGCCACCGAAGATCCAATGGGACCCAAGCTGTGCTTGAGACGCTATGAGACGGACATTCGCATTCAGAGACTTGTTAATCTTAAGAGCTTGTTCCCCATAGTAGATAGCATCTTGGAATAGACCATGATGAGCCGAGAGACTTGCAAGATTGAGCAGCGCGGTATGGTGCGAGCCAATATGAGGCCAGAAAGGGGCACCCTGAGAAAAGACAGGATTCGACACGGGAGCTGCTTGCGCAACCTCGAGTTTTGCCATCCCTTCAACCACTGTCTCTAATTCGGAGTTGTCGCTGGACTGGATCATCTTATCCTGTTTCTTCTGAGAAAGCCTCTCTATCTTGGCCCAGATTCTGCAATTCAAGCGAACAGAAAGTTTGGCAAAGAACAGAGCATCGTTGACTAATCCCTGGGCGAAAGATAGCCGAGAACTCATGAAGGCTGCATCAGCGACCAGTCTCTCCCACAGAATTTTGGTTAGAGTGGAGCAGTTATTCAGGTCTTCCTTCTTCTGATATTTCTCATAGAGAGCTCTGGCTTTGGTGAGTCCGGTCGCCGCTTGTTGAATATCTCCAGTCTCGAGGAGATAGCCCACATTAGCTAGGTGGTAAGACAGAATTGCCAAGCAAGTGGTGTTCGAGTGAGTAAGATAACGCTCCGCACGCTTGAGGAGAGCGCTGGCTTTTGTGCAGAATCCAAGTCGGCTATATTGCAGTACCAAACGTGATAGAACGATGATTGCTTCCGAAAAGTTACCCGATTCTTGAAGCTCCGTAGTTCTCAGTACCAGTTCAAGTGCTGAAAGCTGCAGCTTCCAGAGCCCGTGGATCTCGGTATAGTCAACAATTGCCCTCATTTGTAGTAGATAATGATCAAGATCGCCTATCTTCATGAGAAGAGATTCCAGATCGCCGCAATCTCTTAGCATGGCATTCCACGATAACAGGACTGTCTCTAGAGTGGAGGGTGAGAGATTTCCCTCATGGAGTCCGAGTGTCAGTCGAACCGAGTTGTGAAGGTGTGGTGATAGTGTAGCAAGGTCGGAGTCTTCGCCGGTCTCATCCTGGTCGATGCATTGAAAACCTGCGCCAATAACGCTCGACAGCAAGCTCGGATCCATCGAGCCCGGATGCTCCAAAGAAAAACGTAATATGGTAAGAACAACGCGTAGAAGACGAACGGGATGGGTGTCGGAAGTATACAAGGTGAGTATTTGAGTGGTAAGCAGGGTAAAAGTAGATCGAAATGCTTCATCTGAGCAAGCGCTGGCGGGAAATTCAGCCAGCAACCCCAACTGCCACTCCATCAGGTGGCCTCTCTGACTCAGGTCTAGGCTGTCGTCATCAAAGATGCCGTTCGACTTCGACTTTCTGGATCTGAGATTCAATTTCAGAAGGGCATAAAGAACGCGCCCAAGCATGAATCCATTGCTCTTGGGATCTTGACACATTTTGTGAGGAAAGCAGCCCACAGTGGATGGAATGACTTGATCGAGCGTGCCGGTTTGTATGTGTTCAAAGATCGACTTATAGAATGCATGTTCTGATTCCCGAGCATATCCCCCTTCCATGTACGTATGTGCTAGTCGTTCATATTTGAGGGGCGCGAATCCGGC
Organism: Aspergillus homomorphus CBS 101889; assembly: GCF_003184865.1. Classification (NCBI taxonomy): domain Eukaryota; kingdom Fungi; phylum Ascomycota; class Eurotiomycetes; order Eurotiales; family Aspergillaceae; genus Aspergillus; species Aspergillus homomorphus. Next base: position 529,650 of record NW_020291902.1, read on the forward strand.
GACACGTTGCGAAGGTGAGCAATTCGACAATAAGGTTGCAGATTGCTTCAAGATAGGCAAGAGATCACGATAACCCTTTCCAGATTCTTTCTCTTTGATATAACGAGACCAGAACAGATTTGACAGTTTGACGAATGCATTACCGACACTTTCGACGATTGGAGAGCCGAGGTGCTTCTCGCCGTGAGGTTCGATTGTCATCACTAGTCGCTGACAATCAAGTAAAGTCGGTTGTATTTCCTCCCAGGAGGGTCTTCCAGATGTGATAGCCAACCGTCCAACCGCGATGACAGAATCCACAGCGGCAAATGCAATGTTCTGGGATCCTGCGACACGCCTCTCGAAGGACTCCGACTCCTTCGGTTCTTCTTCTGTCGGCTTTCGCCCAATATACCGCCGCAGAAACCGTATGAAGCCGTTGAGATACTCAGAGATTTTCGCACAAACATCGTCCTGAGCCTCATTCTTATCCTGTTCCTTTGACATAGCCTCACCGAACCAGCTCATTGCCGACTTCTTGAGCCTTGCAGCTTCAACCAAAAGCTCATCCAGGTCGTTCGAACTGCCTTTGAGGGGTAGACATAAGACATTCGTAGCATCCGTGACTACAGCAGGCAGGGAAGCAGTCGAAAATTTAGTCGAATGCTTGACAGCTTGAAAGTGAAGAGAAGCGATCTTGCAGCGAACAGTTGCGAGGGCAAGGCACTGTCCATTAAACAGCGGGGTTATAGACTCCGTGAAAAGCTTTAGTGCTTCCTCAAAGCACCCCGCATCCTGGGCAAGCTGCCCCAAGATAGCTGCTATCCTTGCCACAGATACATTGTCTTTGACGCTGGCAGTCGAGCGTTTCTGGACGTTGGTGAAAGCTGACTGGAGCCGTACGATGTTTTTGTACAGGGCAGCAAACTCCGATTTAGTCACTCCTTTGCTTTGGTGAACGAAGCTAGCCAGGTATCGAGCCATTGGGTCCCACATCTCTCTTGCGTCGTCACAGACATGCCCCGAAGTTTTCCAGGACATGCAGCGAATTTCTAACGATAGCAGTTGCAGAGTCAACGAGGTCATCGGCTTCAGCTTGGTGGATGTCTGGTGGGCGATGGAAGATAGGGACAAGACGGTATTAGATAGTAATTGAAGTTGCATCGCGGCTTTTTCGGGATTCAGCGCTCCTGATTCGAGGGCGGCTAGGATGACGTTCGCTGGGCTGCTCAGATCTGATAGCTGGAGGGATGAAATCATGTTCTGGATGGTCGCAGCTTTCTTTTCGGACGAGATAAGTCGTAGGGCATTGGACTGGAATGTCACCAGCAAGCCAAGCAACGGTCGCACTGAGCCAGGGTCGGGGAAGCTAAGCAGATCAGACATCTTTTCCTTGACTGCTTCTTCCTCGGGCTCCGCGGGGCTTGGCCTCCTGCTGGAAGTTTTCTTCGCACTCGAGGCTTGACTATCCAAATGCTGTTGTATCCTCTTCTTCAGTGCCCTCAACTCTTTGTATGCCATGTCGTTCAATCCCAACGACAGGAGCCTTCCAGCCAGTACGCAAGCGCCCTGTTCAAGTTGCAGATTCAAACCCCCAACTTCCTGCTCGCTCTTGAGTGTCCTTAAGCAGGACAGCGAGAGCCGTGCGCACTCGGCCACAGCAGGAATCCCATTTTCGAGCGCGGCCGCATTCGTTTTGCGGGGCGATTTTGTGACGCGGCTTGGTGATGCAGGATTGCGTGGTGTTGACGCGCGAGAATCGTCCCGTTTCGTGCTAGAAGTGAGTTTCATAGCCTCCGAGAGGGTCCTGAGTGTCGTGTTGAAGACTTCCGTCGCAAGAACAAGCTTCTCTTGGTTTGATACACGCGCAGCGTCTTGTTCCATCACGGTGTTGAGAGCCGCTTCCGCCGCGGAGACCTTCGTCCTCGTGCCTCTTGTTGATTTCGTTCTTGTTAACGGAGTAGTTGTGGCTTTTGTTGTTCGCCCCGCTCGTCTTACTGTCGTGGGTTCGGTGTCCATGGGCGCTTTCGTCGACCCGCGGAAGAGTGTTTGGAGAGATAGCACGGTGGCCGCCGAGCATGTCGAGGTGGAGCGGACGGCCAGCTTCACCGATTCCAGAGAGGAATCGGGGAGGAGTGTTGCAACCGTCATGGTTGGCGGAGGTATAAGAAGCTCTGCAGACCGTGCCGTCTGCGAACCTTTGTCGTCTGTCAGTCGCAGATGGAAGATCGAGCCTGGCCGCCTCCGATGTGGTTATGACATCCGAACGGGCAGGGCCAAGCAAAGCCGCGTTGTCGCAGCAACAAGCCCGCAACCATTCCCAACCTGGACTAGCGGGGCTTCTGCCTGCCCGACGGGCTTGTGGCCTGAGGCAGCTCATGGCTTGTGCCGTCGTCTCTAGTAGAATTCCAGTTGCGATCGCACCGAATCGGGGCTCTTTGGAAACGTCAAACTTTCGCTCTCACAAGGCACACTCTGCTCATCGGTCATGGCCTCCATCACAATGTCGTCTCTCCGGCCTTCCCTCCGAATGTTAACCAGAGTCCATCCCATACGCAGTACAGCTGCTGCGCAATTCACGGCACCGTCAACTCAACCATTACGCACCACCCGCCCTTATTCCAACGGATCCCGATTTATGCCCCGATTCCTGGAGGCAGATGTATGGACGACGTTTATTCCGGCGTTCATCCGCATTCGCTTCACCAGAGGAACCAAGCCCTACACGCCGAAGTCGAAAGAATGGAACCCCGCCAGCTTCTACATCATCATCTTCATCCTCATCGGTTCGCAAGCGATCCGGATGATCGCGCTTAAGAACGACTACGCCGACTACACCCGCTCAACGGACGCGAAGATCCGACTCCTGCGGGAAGTAATAGAGAAGGTTAATAAAGGGGAGGTGGTGGATGTGGAGAAACTTCTCGGGACGGGCAATGAGTCCAAGGAGAGAGAGTGGGAGGAAGGTCCGTTGCTTGCTTGTTGGACGTCGTTCGGTGCGGTTCCTTGCTAACCTTGTTTTCGTCCTGTAGTGCTTCGCGAGATCGAGGAGGAGGACTCCCTGTGGCACCGCAGATCCAGCACACGCGACTCCGCACCACAACAACCCCAGGAGGAGGTGAAGGAAGAGACGGCGAAGACTGTCGCAAAGGATCCTGTTATACCCGCTGAGACGCCTACGAATGCGGAGCCGCCGGCCGATGGGAAGACGAAACGGAGAGTCAACTTCTTCTAGAAACAGTTGTTGCCACGAGGAGGACCGATGCAAGGCAAAATCGCCCAACAATTCATAACGGAGACGTGGCTGTCCTGCTGCATTCTTCCCGACATAAGAGCCTGTTCCGAACTACTCGCAGCTTCTCGAAGACATATCTTGATGCATAAGATTCTCACGCTAGAGAATATGGCTCACGATTGCAATACGGGCTAGCTTAATTCGTTTCTCCGTTAACATCTGACGTCTTCACCTGGACTTACACCCCTCTCTTACCAAGGTCAATCCCGCAAGACACATGTATATACAGAGGCTTACGAGAGGGGTCCTCACACGCTTGTATCAGCTTTACCTTGCGATATGATTCTCAAATCATCAGCACCCCACGGCTTATTGCTCCGGGTATCGTCATATGTCCCTTCATGGAGAGGCCAACGAGATGCATGATATAATGCAATGTTTTTTGTACCTATAGTTCTGTCGTCGCTATGATTGACCTGTACAATATGTACCTGCCTCATACTTCCTCAGTCCCCTTCACAGGTGAAACCGAGCGGGCTATGAGAGTGAAGTATTAACAATATTGAATATATCCCAGAGGCAGTATGAAAAAGTGTATATTCGAAACTCTAGTCAATCCAACTGCTATGGAAGATAAACAAATCAGGTACCTGTACACCGATATGTGACGCCCACATTTGTATGTGAAGGGAGGGGAAGGCAACAGATGCAGGAATCACCGAAGGACTGCGGAGGCTATTCGTGGGATCAGTATGAATCAAGTCTAGATACCCAAACAGCGGTCTAGTAACAAGGGACTCCTCCCAAGTCTATCTGCTTTTGTTACATGTGATGGTGCGGACATAAGCTCGGAAACACGACAAGAAGCGGCCTTAGCTCCAAGCAGGCCAAGAAGAGAATTCCAGTGATGGCGAATAAAGGGCTTCAATGGGATGAGAAACAAAGACTATTTTCATTCAGGACGAAAGTGGGAAAAAATTAAGACGAGAAGCCAAATCATCGCTATGGAAACAAAGGTCGTGTGTGTCTATTGCTGGGAGGGTTGCAGAAACTTGGGCCAGCGCTCGGCGGCGGGGATTCGAACGCGGCCAATGTTCTCGTCGATGTCCAGGATCAATTTCAGGGCGTTTCTGGATCTGAGGTAAGGGAGAGGCGCCGTGGCAGTGGTAAGGCCAACGCCGGGTTCGACGTGTCCAATAGGGGAAACATCCTCGTGGCCACCGGGCATGGGAAGCAACTTTTGGAGAACCTCATAGGCAGCCAATGTGAAACCGAATTGGGGGGATGAACGAAGGATGCGCGCAGGACCACCCTTGAAGAAAGCCTTGAAACCTTCTTCCTTCCAAACAGTGGCCGCGCAATGACGCAGACCGGTGTAGCCGACTTCACCCTTACGAGCTTCAACCTGCAAGCGGGTCTTGATAACATCGCAAGGCGTGGTGAGATAAGCAGCAGGCATACCAGCAATGGCACCTGCGGTCAACAGTTGCACGACACCAAGCTTGTGGGTGGCAGTTTCCCCAAAGAAGTCGGACTTGAGATGAGCGTATGTTGGGAAGTAGATCGCGGAGAAGGGGACTGAGGGATTGTGGTCAGCACCGGTAAATCAGGAGATAGACGGAGGAAAGTCCACTTACCATCACGAAGCAAGCAAGCACTTGCACCCTTGTACAGACCAACCAGACCCAGGTTCTTAACGATCCAAAGAGCAGAGCGACGCGGCGCTCCCTCAACGGACTTAGCGATTTCACCCTGAACCTGGAGACGAATCTTGACAATTTCGAGGGGGTTGGTGAAGATCTAGCAGAATTCCAGGTTAGAGCGCTGCTGAAAAATGTGTAATTGGTGAAGCGCAAACTTACGACTTGACAAGCTCCTGCAGTACCACCGGCAATGACCTCGTGGCCGGTCCAGATCTTTCCATTCTCCTTGTTGGTGAAGTGTCTACGAACAAGGTCGTTGACTGTGAGCTTGATAGCCTTTTCCGGAGCAACTCCGATCAATTGAGGAATGACACCCGAGTACAGACCGAGGAATCCCTCGTTCCGGATCACTTTCCTGGCACAATCGATCGAGTTGTTGTACAACCTCTCTCCTACCCGCGTTGACCGCTGGTTTTGCATTCGAGTCTTCACCAAATCAATGGGATAAACCATAAAAGCACCGAAGGCACCCGCAAGACTACCAAGTGCAAAGTGGTGTACAGACTCGAGAACGCCGTAGAGTACGGACTTGGTCTTGTCAGCCACCTGGTGAGCCTTGTCCGATGCGGCTGAGACCGCCTGCCCAGCAACCACAAAGGGTGTGCGCCATGAAGCATCAATGACCTTGGCAAAGTCCTTTTGTGAGAGTCGACCAGAAGGCGCATCAAGTCCGGCAAAGTGGAACAAGATATCGGCTTCCATCGGGGTGAACAGAGAGAAGCGAGTGACACGGGCGGCCTCGTTCAGGAAATCCGCGCGCGTGATTTTACCGTCAAGGCTCTTCTTGGTCGCTTCGCGGACAATAACGTCGATCATATCCATCTCGCGCATGATATTCTGGAAGGCACGGACAGTAGCATAGGAGATCTTTGTCCCAGTCGAGATGTTGCACAGACTGGGAAGGTTCTCGAGGACATAATCGGACAGCTTGTGTTTCGATGTCTCGAGAATGATACGCTGGAAGTCCTCGGGCTCAATATAACCATCACCGTCCTTGTCAAACACATGGAAAGCTTGTCTGATGCGCTCACCCTGCAGACCACGAAGCATTTGAGCAAACTGAGGATACGTCATATCATGCCGGGTCTTGGTCCGTCCGGTGTACAGGGAGGCCCATTCTGAGTTCCATTCAAAAGGTATACTATCGCTGGTCTTGTTCAGGTTGTACAGTTGCTGAAAGTTCTCCCACTTCACCGAGCCGGTTCCTTCTGTGTCAAAGAGGCGGAAGGCAATCTCATACTCGGCGTCCGGTTTGCCTAGGAGGTTCTCAAAAGTAGTCCAATCGGCGAGGCTAAGCTTTCCGGTTCGCCGTCTGTCGGCCACGAGGAAGAGAATTCCATAGTGTTCACGTTTGATCTTGTGCTGCAGTTTCGCGAGAAAAGTCCGTATATTAGCTGGAAGCTCGAGTCACGGCTAATCGTATGACGCATACAGCGCAAAGAAAACACAATACGCGAAGGGAGTCGAATCACTTACATAGTCCTCGTGCTTGGGGGCGATGGCGTCGACAAAGTCATCTTCCGTCATGTAAAGATCTCCTGATGCCTCATCTTTGCGTGCATGGCGCAGGAAATTGCTTTTGATCTGATGCGACGGTTGGGGCTCCGAGGAGCTACCGACCAAGGACTCCTTGACTGCGTCCTTTACACTGGCCATTGTGATATAAAATAGACGGAGACAAAACCAAAAACAATCGATCTAAATCCCAACAAAATGAATGCGCCGACTGCGACAACAATAAGGAAACTGAACGGCAGAAGGGTAATCAACCCAGGGAGTGGCGGGAGAAGTCGGAGGAAGAAGGGGCTGGGGATAAGAAAGGTGAGTGGAGACGGGGGGAACAAGACAAAAATAATGGGGGGAGAAAAGGCTCCAAACAGTTAACAGCGGTTGATTGATCAGTTATGCTGGAGTGTGAATCATGAATGTGACTGCTGCAAACTGCTCATTGAGAAATTGTAGAAAAAGTAAGTCGATTACTGTCTACTGTCCAGTGTTTACAGTTGATCCATTGCGCCTTTTCTCCTCCCCTCCCCAGTAGTTCCTTTTCTTTCTTTTTTGTTCATGCATGCTTTTATTACTGACTATCGGATAAAAGACTCTGCTTACTTTGTGTTGCCCACTCAACGATTGACATGCAGGGACGAATCGCCGCCCATCAGCAGTCTTCACCGCCTCTGGCTTAACGCGTGTTATCTAGTAATTAACCGGGCCGATGAGGCCTTTTCCCTCCTTTAGTGAAGGAGGATTTGTACCATCGGAGTTGAGGCCGAGCGCAGGTCAGCTGGGGGTTTTCTCTCGCAGGCGATTGCACTGGCTTATCTCTGGCGGCAATTCGAGCCCCCATCCAACTCTTCAGATCCAACTGTGACTGTAAGGTACTGTTCCATCGGGCTTCTTTGTGGCTTTCTCCTCGATGGGTTCCAATTTAAGCACAGATCAATTGTCAGAATCTTCATCTTTGCCTTCCAACCTGACGAACAAAGTGACTCGAAACAATGGACGGAGGCGAATTGACCCAAGGGACGAGCCAAGCGCCCCTCACGGAATTCGCCATGGACACCCACACGGTAACACCGGAACACTGGCCACCCGCGACACGATTGTCCATCGACCCCTGGGGCCCCGGGGACTACCCGATAAAGCAGAGGCAACCCAACAGCAGAAACTCCTCAACGGGGAAGACGATGCTTTATCAAAGACGGAGGAGGGTGGTCAGAATGCATGCATTCTCAAACCCGCGCTATCTGAATGACAATGAGCCCTACCTCTCATTGAGAGGCATACTGCAATCTCCAGTCATTGACCTCAGCACCCTACTCATTGCGGTACAACGTATAGCCCAAAGTACGGATATGCGCTTGGTGCAGAGAAGCATGAGTGGTATGAGGCCATAGCCAGTACCCGATCTCGGCGAAGGTGGCCAATGTTCCGATTCGAAATTCCAGGCGTGGATCGGCAGCCGCACGGTAGGGCGCTCCTAGGCTAATCTGACCGTCTAATCTACTCCGTACCCCGTAAGAGATCAAGACTTCATTCAGCCCTTCAATTTCTTCGCCATTTCACATGACATTTTCGTCTGACACAATTCACACCACATAATAGGCAAGTTTTGACCAAACCCCACCTATCTCCCATCTCGGCCCGATTGTTTTTCGAGGGACCCGCGAATGAGAAGTGATTGCCCACCAGAGAAAGAGGGTCCGGAGTCGGTGGAGTCGGGACGAGACTTGGACGAGAGTCGAAGTGCAAGGCGGGTTCCTCTTACCTAAGAAATTGCCTTTTACCCCGTAAGTCGGTGCCAGCTGGGCTCAAAGTTTGTTCGCGATTTATTCCGGGGTTGAGTCCGGGTCATGTTCTATATCGGGTCCGCTCCGTCAGGCTCCAGCTGGCAATGGCCAATTTCCTCCAGGGTTGGCTGGCTGTAGCAGAGGAAGAAGCAGTTTGTCGAATTCAATCCGAGCAATGCAATTTGAGAGTCTCGAAGCTCTTGAAGCCAACCGCCAAGGCATGCGGAGACACTTTTGCTCCGGAGCTACTAAGGCTGCTATCAATTGCAATTGTGATCGCGCCCAGCCAGGGGTGGTTTAAAGCTTACTACGGAGTAGCCCCGAGGTCTTCAGCACTTACGCAATTCCATTTACTCACCTGGCTCAAATCAGTGTAATTAACGACACTATCTACAGAGTAGTCTATCAATGCCGGGCTTTTGCGGAGAAAGAAGGAGGGGGTCCCTGCTCACGACACCCTAGGAGTCAGGACTAAAAGTGCCGGGCTGCAGCTCAATCTCGTCTGTAGCTTTGCGTGTCATCGGCTTTCCTCTTCGGGAAAAGCCACGCGACAACCTACTGTTCTCGCTCTCAATCCAGGCATTTTCGAGAGAGCCAACCTTTTGGCTCGGAATACTATTCTCGTCCTCGAGATGAAAGGGGTTCCGAGATATGATTCTCATTCATGGGCGGGTTCGATTGAATTAGCAAGCAGTTGAAACGCCAGCGTCGGATTCTGGATCTATACCTTTCGCTGAGACTTACCGGCGCCGACTTACTCATGACTTATGATCGGAGAATAGAGAGGCCGTCTCAGGTCACTATTACTAGATCAACAAAGCAGCGCCCAAAGGAAGCAAGGCTTCATGACCAAGTTGCGGATGATCTGTCCGACGAAGACAAGAGCTGCTACAATCCACGTTCAGCTTCTTGTCGCATTTATTACGTCCCTCCCATGCACATTTGCGTAGCTCGCAAGGTTGGTGACACTGCTTGACTCCAACTAGTGTTTTTAGCCATAGAGACTATGCTACCGACTGCAAAGCTACTCCATCTACCAAATACGCATCCTCGCGCACCTTCCTATCATACACGGCTTGTTCACACAGAAAGTTGCCCGTGAGCGCAACCCTCACGGAATATGGATGATCAAATCTATTCTGGACGAGGCATTCCTAAGAATATATATTGATTTTAAGTCCAATGAATGACCCAATACCACCAACTCCTCCTCGTTGGTTCAAGGCTTCTCTAGGCGAAGCAACCTGAACACCGCCCTCTCCACCGGCAGCAGATTCAACATGATGTGGTTGAACCTGAACGCCGTGAGCACCACACATGCACCGACGACAGCATCCAAAATGAAGTGATTGGCAGTCGCGACGATCGTTAGTCCCATCATCATCGGCCACAACGGTGCGATCGCCCGCAGGTACCAATGAGGACTGAACTTGAGCAGACACAACGCGATGAACATGGAATTTCCAAAGTGAAGCGAAGGCATTGCCGCAATTGTGAGCTGGAACTTGTTTTGTGTCCAGGCCGAGCCGCCCTTGTTGCTATGCAAGACATCGACAAACCCATACTCCTCAGGAAGAAGACGCGGGGGCATGCACCTCCACAGAGTCAGGATGGTGAAGGCAATGACATTCTCGAATGCCAGAGTGCGCCGGAGCGCCTGGTATTTGTCGCGCTGCACAAAGGTATAGCAATAGACCACAAATACCACGCCAAGAACGATATGCGAGTAGTATACACGCGCCAAGAAGGGCATGAGCCACGGAATCTCGTTGAGTATATACTTCTGAACAGAGAGTTCGACGTCAAGGTGGAAGAAGTGCTCAAGGCGGAGGATTGAGATAGCATGGCGCTCGGCTGTGTCGAAGATTTCCTTGTTGCCGGCGATCATCCGGGCGGAGAACGCTCGCAACCCTTGGTAAATCTTGAATCCCAAGTCAGATTATGCTCTTACATGCAGCAAGATAGGTGAGAGTATCATACCCAATATGTGAGCAGCCAATACAGGATTTCCAACAGAAAAGGGAAGTATGCTAGGATGCGAGACTGAATTGTGCGGCGGTTGCGGATCGAACGTTCGTCGTATGTGTTCGGCTTAGCATCCTCAAGGCCATCCTCGAGCAGCGGCGACTCAGCACTGGGAGATTCTAGCAATCGGGCATGCTTGCGTCTGTTGATCAGGGTTCCTGTGGTGAAAACCGCGACGATCGCTGTATCCGTAGAATAGGGATCAGTTACCGCTCGGATTCTGCGAAGTATTCGATTGATTTACCTCCCGGCTCCAGAAAATTCTGTAGGCCGCCCATTGTGATAGTAGACCGACAGTTGCGAGCAGAGATATAGGTTGTAATAATGCACGAGGCTCCGAAGTGGTTCAATTTCAACAATCGACTTGGCCGGATGTCTGGGGACACTAATGGGAATTGTTGACGTCACCACGTCCCAACCTTGTTTGGTTCGCGATCGAAGCTTTTGAACAACTCGAAAACATGAATTTAGGATGTGATGTACAATATATTAGCCCTCACAGGATGCAAGTCATGGCCTTGGAAATGCGAAGAGAAAACATTGTAGCCGGATGATCTTTGAGGCTCTGAGGGAGTCGCTTCAAAGCGTGGCTGCCGTTCGCTGCCATTCTGGACGCCTGATGCATGGATTTTGACCTGTTTGCATGGCTGGCCGTCCAATGTCAAAACCGGAAAAAGAGAGTAACATCATTGTTGACTGAAGGTCTGTGACCTTACCCCACTCAACAGCTTTCAGGGTCACTAAAAAGTACGGTCGAATCAATGAACACAAGCCATCCATGTATCGTGGCTTACCGAGACAAATTTTGCTCGCCTCGATTAACATTGCAGCACCCTGCCGGCTTTTCATGGCAGGGACTGGAGCTGGGCTGAGAACGCATTCCAATCCAATGGCCACTTGGAGTGGACCTTTTCGCCATTTAAGCTAGGACAAGCTTCAAGCATTCTGACGATCGGGCTTGTGGTCATCAAGCCGATTTTTCCAGCCAGTGGAACTTGAAGGCTGAACACAAGGCTGACCACGAGGATCCAGACCTTCTTGAGACTGTTGACTGTTGGTCGGCCTTGGGACTATTCTGAGAGGCTATGACGGATGTTGAATATATCGTGATCACCGTGAAGTGGGAGCGCCTCGGAAGGAGCTTTGGCTGTCTCGGTGAGTCGAGGCACGTATAGGCTGATCAGCACTGGCTATCGGGGAATCAGACCTATCACACAGTCTTTGCTCCCATCTTGCTTCACTTCACAATGCTTCCAAGTTGTTTCTTCTTGCTCGGGCGGTTTGTTACGTACCGATTTAACCTCCGGTGACCGGGTCCACAACCCCTTTTCAAACGTGTGGAAACCTTGAAGAGATCAAGGTTCCTCAAGCCGGATTGTCTAGGGCATTTATCAATTCGATCCAGCAGCCTTATGACCTCAGCATATTGATGCCATATCTCTGTGCTAAGATGAAGACTGATTGTCTAATCCCACCACTCAAAGGTGCCAACCGTCCCGTCCTCATCACTTTAAGTTCACAATTAGATACACATACGCATCACTAGCCCCAGCGGGATCCACGTATTGCACCAATGAAATCCCAGAGGAGTCAAGCAGTCCACCTGCCGGCCTTGATTCTTAAAGTGTCTTCAGCGGCGCTTGGCCAGATGTCTCAGGACATAGCCCGGGTCGGCCCTATCTCGTTGCATTAACTTCACCTTGTATGCTGGCATGGGACTTGTCTACAGAAGCCTGTCTTAAATCCCATTACAATCAAGATCTGGCAGTGGTTGTCGCGAGAAGTTGATCGACTGGACATCTGAGATGGCTATCACATTATTCATGCTTTTCGAAGTCTGATTTTGACCCTTTCCGACAGTCAGCCATGCTAATTTGGGTCTGAGTACGAATTGACTAGTTCTCCATGCCCACCACAACTGCGCATACTGATGCCACTCTGAACTTGACGGATAAGTTGGAGAATGTTACACACTATTGGGCATGTTCCTCAGATCCGGAATTCAGGATGGCTACCTCAGACTCTGCGTGGGCGGTACTTATTTCCCTTGGCTGGCCTATTGGCGGCCATAGGCATTGTCACCGAAGTCCTTCGCCAGTGGGGTAACGACACTGGCGGTCTTGACGTGTTTAGTTCCTCTGATGAGATCACAATCGCGCGAAGATTCGTGTTCACCTATGTCCCGTCCATCTTGAGCATGATTATAGCCATCCTATGGTCTGTCGTGGAATTCGATGCTCTGCGTCTTGAGCCGTACTTTCAACTTTCTAAGCCACAAGGGGTGTCGGCTGAGGTGCTTTTGCTAAATTATGAATTCGGCCATTTTACCACCGCCCCAATTTTTGCATTAAAAAATCGCCACTGGATGGCGGTTTCTATCTCGATATTGAGTATCCTCCTGCAATTAGTGTTTCCCACATTGCAGAGCAGCCTATTCAAAATGGACGATGCCACAGTCTATAATAGCCAACATCTTGAGATATGGCCTGAGTTGATCAATATGGAAGGGCAAGCGTCAATGTTATACAACTCGACAGTCAATCACACAGCCAATCGGGATCACCGATACCTAAGTTATGACGAACCAGATTCTAATAAATATGCGATGGCACCGGTGGACATTCCTTGGGATATCCAGTATGATACAAAGATGTGGGAACTCACCCAAACTGTTTACTGGGCACAGCTGTCTTGTACCGACTTGGCGGTGAAGGATGGTTTGACGATTGATATTGAGTCTAACAAGTCTACATCAGAAGCTGCCTTTTTATCTGACAGATCGGCGATCTGGGACATGGAAATTGCACCGTCGGTCTCCGAGCGGTGCTCAATGCAATTGAGTGAGACAATTGTCATGCCACCAACAAATGAATCGCTGCAGATATCGCATTGGCAGCCACTTGTATCTGCGCCGGGCTCTGAAGGCGAGTGCGCTGCTTTTGATCTTGTTGGTGTCGTCCTTGATATCAGCTTGAATCAAACCAGTGAAAGTGTTAACAGTACTTGGTCGAATCTACGGGGCTCTGCGTCCTCCCAGAATGCCAGTGGCTTTGGCTGCCAGATTCTCTACCGGACGTCAGAGGCCAGCATCTCACTGCAGGTCAACGGCTCACTCTCCGTTGCGGCATTGGATCCAGATTCCATAAGCAATGTTTCAGAGTCATCCTTGAATACGACACATTTCAAAAATCTTATTCTATCAGAAGTGCTTGCAACAAACGGCACCTCTTCCTGGACTACGAAGACGACCGGACAGAGTGCCCCTCAAAACCACCTAACGGCTAGACTTGATCGAGATATTCGAAAGGCTTTCGTGCCGTTGATGAACCGCATATTCGATCTCGGTGCTCAATCCAACTATGTCAAAGCCTCCCATGTGACACATCAAATGGCCATTATCGTTGGGCCGTGGCAATCTCTCATGTCTGAGGCGATACTTGCTTTGGGTGTTGTGGTGGCATTGTACCTAGCCTATGCTTACCCACGCCGCCCAAACCTGCTTCGAGGAGACCCTGCATCTATCGCATCGATGTGTGGCATTATGGCAGACATTATCGATACAACGCATATCTCGCATTTAAATTTTGATCATTTATCGACAAGGCAATTAAGATCTATTCTTCGAAACTACAACTGCCGCTGGCAACAGAATAGAGAACCACCCTGTATCTGCATCGAGCCATCTCATGGTACGTCATATGTCCCACACTCTTAGAGTTTTGAAAGCACCTGTGAAGAAAAAGCTCCTGACTTCGGATAGTGCCTCGCTCCGCAGAAAGGGCTTCGAAAGCCCGGACTGATCCAAAACCCCACTTCCTCCTGATCCCAATCTTCGGCCTTGAGATTCTAATCTTTGCCGCGGCTATTGCTGGTCTCGCAGCTATCATCTCGTTGTGCGTGAAGGATGGATACGTGAAGCCACTGACGTTTATCAGTTCGGGCAGCATAGCGGTTCTATTCTCCCTTATTCCATCGTCAATCGCATCTATCATACGTACGATCTGCCTTTCAATTTATCGGTATATGAGTGTCCTGGAACCATGGTCAGTGCTTCAAATGGGAGGAGCGTCCGCTGCTTCTTCTTTACTGCTTGAATATGGGTCCTTGAATCCATTTGCCTCACTCTTCAACTGGTTCAACTACAACCATATCCTACTCGGGCTGGTAGGAGTGGCATGTATCATCAATACCGGTCTCAGTATTCTGGTTAACGGTCTGTTTCAGCATGAACTTGGCCCTACAACTGTTGATGCGGATATGAAGACATTGTATAGCTATGAGACATTTGCCATTCGACAGCCGTCATCAGTGCTTCCGGAGCTTGATGTTATGCGGACTAGCATTTACAGTGGCGTCTCGCTGCTTCCATGGACAACCTCGAGTCATTCCTTTCTCCCCGCTTGGACAGACAACTCTTCAGATTGGCTCGTTGGGGGCTCCTTGCTGGGTGTTGGCGCTGACATAATATGCCACGAACTTTCGGTCCAGGATAGCTTCACCCAAGATCCTGGTTCAAATGGCGGTCGTTGGAAGTATACTCCATCTAACGAGTCGAATACTACCTGCGAAATAAATGCAATGCAAAACACAAAGGCTACTGAAAATGAGGGTATGACTGTCAATTTCTTCGCCTCGACACCTTCTGAAGCAGCTGACGGCTGCCATAAGCCAACTGTATTGGTCGTGGCTCAACCCAGCGGCAGCGATCACACCCACATAACTAGTGCCAGCACAGTGGCTATGATTTGCGAGTCTTTCATTGTCATACAGAATTTTTCAGTGGCTTTCAACTCGCAGGGATTCATACAAAACCATGTCCCACTCAACAATACCGCCATCAGTGAAGGTCCAATTCTCCAGAACGGGACTTTGAACCTGGACAATTACAACCGCAGACTTTCTAGCCCTGTCGCTCTTCATAACGCGTCCCAGGGTCAGAACGTTTCGGCTCAGGTCGACTACTTTGGCAGTCTGACGGTCAGTCTATACGAGATAATGAACTCCAATACATCACACATCGCCTTCGGTGCGCTGAAGACCGCTTCCCGCTCGGTTTATCGATCCATGTTCGCCACTGATCTTTCGCTCAAGAGAGACGCCTATTTTCGCTACCTCGATGCTCCTGCCCAAATAAAAGATGGCATCATATACCATATGTCGTGGGCCGTCGTTCCATCTTTTCTGTCATTCATTTGTGTCATGTTAGTCGTGGTATTTGACGCATGCATTGTGGCCTCAGTTTTTATTACTAGGAGGTATCGCTTCAAGTTTCCACGGATTCCTCGATCCATTGGTTCTGTCATGCCCTGGGTTACTCAAAGCCGGATCTTAGATGATTTTAAAGGCACATATGCATGGAGTGATGACGAGCGACGGAAGCACTTCGCTGATCTTGACAAAAGGTATAAACTCGACAGAATGGAGACGCTAGATGGGAAGTGGAAGTTCATTCTGGATGAAGACAGGGCAGTGAGCGGCGATGGTGATTCGATTTTAGAGGAGCCAGAGCCAAAAAGCACCTCGAAAATTCGGCTTCGGGTATTATTCAGGCGGACAACTTCCGAATCCTCAGATGAGAACCAGCACGGATGATTAAGTTAATCATTGGCATCAAATCTGTGTTCCAGGGCACAGCTTGAAAGGCTCATATTGATTTCCGCGGCGACTTGACCTTCAGTGGATGGCTTCTGCTCACTGCGAGGCACACCGGCCTCCCGTGCTAGGACCAGCATCTGCCGATTGCTCTATCTGAAGTGAGAGCTGTGCCCGTCTATAATGCAGTATGGAGATCTCGGAGAAACAGTGATCCTGTACGCTACAAGGCGTAGAGCCAGTCATCTTCGCGGTACGTGGGACAAGCTGTGTGATACAGACACACTCATGACTTCAGGATATCGTTCGATCAACACGCAAGTCAACCTAGCGCATGATAGTCACACCGATTTTGCCGATATGCCGGCTTTTGATTGATTATGCGTGGAGATTGAAAGGGAAGGCCAAGTGCTGGGTGGCAAGCACCAACCATCGCATGAGGGTGTGATATTGATGTGCCCTGTGTGCGTCTGCAGGTGCAAGGGACTCAGCAACCATCCATCTCACAAACCCTCTAAGATAAGAGATAATCCTATTCGTTCTTTTTGCTTCTGCAGAATTGACTTTTCTCGATGTCCTGTACGAATATCAGGACTCCGGCTGGTTGGCCTGACGATTTGACGGACTTGACCCAAAAATAGGAACCTTGCACAGACCATGGGCTGGTCACACTGCTGAGTTGGTGGCAATGATTTGTCCATCAGTGTGTGATGGAGGTTTGGTGTGTGCTTAATTGTGCAGTTGTGCAGCTCTTGGGCGCTTAAAGTGTGATGAGCGGCAGTGATTGGTCCCGCCTCCACCTCGACCCCCTCTTGCCCCAAGACTTTCTCTCCTCCTCTGGTCTGCTCTGGAGGGCATTGAACAGCTATATAGCCGCTCAGTAGTCGCCCTGCATTTGGACCCTTCCTCTTTTCTGACACGCCGTCGGTTTGAGGTTGTGCAGTTTTTTCTTTCCGTTCTATTTTTGTCTCTGTCTAGTTCGTTTGGCTGGCCCAAGCAAGCTATCTGTTTTTCACTTCTTATTCCTTGACGTCAATAAATAATAATAGTATCATTTACACGCCTGCCTCTGTGGAAACTTTGTTGATCAAAGTCCTGCTGCCAATCGATTTTTTGCACTCGTCATATTTGAATTTTGGATCATCCTCTGTATCCACGCCGATATAACCGTCCTCTATTCCTCGTGTTGAAACAATCATCGTCAAAATGTATGCTCGACCAAAGCTTTCTTTAAGCATCTCTGCGGCACAGAATGCCTCTCGCTCGTCATTCCCTCTCAAGTCTCCCGGTGCTGTTCCCCGAACTCCAATCTCCCCGGCGAGTCCAGGTGCAAAGCGCTTTTCGACGCTACAGGTGCCGTCCTTTGGGTACAGCAACTCGTGCACCTCCAAAAGCATCCTCAAGAAGCATTCCGCATCAAGTGCTTCCACCAATTCCGAGAAACGGATTCAATTCAAGGGCACCCCAACTGTTCACTGTGTGACGCCAATTGAGAATCCGGAGGAGTATTATGGCACCTACACCAAACTGTCGCGCGAGGAGCGACGCTGGATTGTACGAGAATGAACTGGGCGAGAGTCGAATTGGGCTTCTCAAATCTCAAGATGAGTGTCGCTGTGGTGAGCGTACCCATGCAATTGCTCATCGAGATGGGTCAAAGCAAGGGCAAGTCTTCAGCCTCAATGGTGTGTACCGGTTGAGTTGCAATACCACCTGCCGATATCCTACTCCAACACAGCTTTGACGTGTCAATCCTGCACATAGAGGGCGAGGACTACCGTGCTGGCTCAGACTATCGTTCTCAAGCGCTAGATCTCTGTCTGGGCTGGTACGGTATATGGATTTGGATGCATTCGAAAGAATGGTTTAGAGAGCAGGTTCTCACCGTGTATATGACTTCTGTTATGATAATGACGTGATGATGTGATTTGGCGTCCAAGTATTTAGCATACGGGCATATCCTGGAGTATTCCAATTACACTCGTTCAGGCTCTACTCACTCTTCTTGTTCGTGTTTGGTAAAGCAGACCTGCTTGTATGGTTGCGATGGTAAATTCACTAAAGGGGGTTTCTGCAGAGGTCAGGCCACTTCTCTCTCTTTCAGACCGGAATTGGCATTGCTATGTCTCCTATACACTAGACTAGACATCGTTTCGGCACTGGTATGCTTCTGGCGCAATTTTGAGAATCGCTGAGCAGCTAAGGTAAGGTCATATAACCTCGGACTTTCCGGTGATATGGAATTCAGACTTCCATTGGAATAGACTAGTTCTTGAATAACTATACTACTATACAGATAGGCTTGATTTGCAGAACATATACTTGAGATTGAAAGGGCGGCAACTTAGAAACCATGATAGCCTGTCAAAGAGCCACAATGTTGGGGCAAGGGGGTATGAATATACAGTACTATAATGAATAGTACTCTCAAGCTGAGCTGTCTAACATATTTCCCTTTTAGTTATGTTAGGGCAGCATTCCAGGGCTCCTGCGGCCCGTGCGAGGAAACCTCCGGTCCGCTTCTTTCGCCGCCGATGGGCGATAGAATCTTATCTGGTCCATTGTGCTGCTCACAATTCTCCTTATGTTAACAGCTTCGACGATATCACATATTGCATTCCGGCGAAGCGCGGGAGTCGCTGCTAAGCGATGCTTCGTACCGCATGCGCGTGGGTTGCTTACTCTTGCCATCGAGACGTCTTGGTTAGTTCAAGATCCCTACCATGCCGCACCGCAGGAGAAATGGACTAATAGAAGCCTGAATGTAGCGATGACACGTCGGTCTCGATTGTCGAAAAGGAAGGCGGCTATGCGACACTTCACTTCCTTGATAAAGTAACGTGCGACTCCACGGCATACAAAGGCATCCATCCGGTCGTCGCCCTCGAGTCGCATCAAGAAAACCTTGCGAATCTCGTCAACAAGGCCCTCACGAAATTACCGCCCGCTACCTCACCCGATACTCCCAGTCATAAGCTAGTCACGTTGTCGAATGGCGATGGATCCCGACGCAAACCGGACATCGTGTGCGCCACGCGGGGCCCAGGAATGAGGTCCAACCTTTTCGTCGGATTAGATACGGGGAAGGCACTTTCCGTGGCATGGCAGGTTCCATTCATCGGGGTGCACCACATGCAGGCTCATCTGTTGACTCCACGCCTTCAACACTATCTGGAACAAAATCTAGCGAACAACCCGGAGAACGCCACCACCCATCGCGATGAAACGCCCCGCCAACAACTGGGGGAGGTCCAGCCCGCGTTCCCGTTCATGTCAATCCTGGCCTCAGGCGGCCACACGATGCTGGTGAAGTCGACGTCGATCACCAACCACGAAGTCCTCGCCTCGACGGCGGACGTCGCCGCCGGGGACGCGCTCGACAAAGCCGCACGGCTCATCCTCCCAGACTCCCTGATCGCAACTTCTAAGAGCACCATGTACGCAAAACTGCTGGACCAGTTTGCGTTTCCCAACGGCCGCGCCGACTACGTCAACTATCGCGCCCCGGCCTCTCGCGGCGAGGAGGTCCAGAAACCTCCGCCCAACGAATGGGGCTGGGCGCTGACGACCCCCTTCGCCAAGACGCGGGACCTGCAGTTCAGCTTCTCTTCTATCGAAACGGCCGTCGGCCGGATCGTCGCGCGTAAGGAACAGGCCGGCGGCGCGGGTTGGGCGGACGGTGAGCGCGTGGCCCTGGCGCGCGAGGCCATGCGCACCAGCTTCGAGCATATCGCGTCGCGCTTGATCATCGCGCTCGAGGACAAACCCGACGAGAAGCCCATCCGGTCTCTGGTTATCAGCGGCGGTGTCGCGGCGAATCAGTTTTTGAAGACCGTGCTCCGCGCGTTTCTCGATGTGCGTGGCTTTGGACACATGGAGATTTATGCACCGCCGCCGTACCTGTGCACGGATAATGCCGCTATGATTGCGTGGGCTGGCATGGAGATGTATGAGGCTGGATGGCGTACGGATCTCTCTGCTCGTGCCCTCAGGAAGTGGTCTCTTGCTGATGATTCTGAGGCGGTGGATGGCGGCTTCTGGGGTCCTGGCGGGTGGGTTCGAGATGATTGAAGGACGGAATGCGCCGTACCTGTTTGAGAGGATTACGCTGCACCGTTGTACACTAGTCAATGGTTATGTATAGTATGTCTTGGACGCCTGGATTCGAGGTTCATGCAGGTATATCGAAGCGAATGTCATTACTACGGCTTATTATATTTTAGCATACTGTGAGCGGTGGTACGGCCTTCTAGAAAGAGGTCATTCCGTCATGATTGGGTATTTAGGTCGAACGGTCTAGCTGAACACTGCATCGCTTGTAGAATAATTAATGCTCTCCGCTTCTACGGGCCAGCACGGCCTCTAACAATCGGCGTCAATAGCTGTCAACCCAGTCTACTATCCAAACCGGGGTTTAAAAGTGGCGTCAAGTTCAAGTCACGGCTGGAGAAGTAGGGCTTCCCTTCATATAAGCTGTGACAAGCCATTTTGAGCCCGTGCTATTCTTGTGACTGCCATGCCCGCGGACTAAGCACCCCTGGGGTTTATACAATGGTGCTTGTGTCCCGAGTGCAGGTTTCCCAGCAGTGAAAGTTCCATCATCCACCGGCAACAGGGCTACCCTGCCGCAGGGCCGTCACCTGTTTGCGCAGTTCGAGGAAGAAGTCCTTGCCGTTGGCCATCTGGTTGGCTATTCACCGAGTTAGACATTCGTCGCGTTTAACAAGCTGGCGCAAATTATCTCGCGGGTGGGAATGATTGATTGTAACGTACGTTTAGCACCCCAGGGCCCGCTGGCCCGGTTGTTGGTGTCCTTGCCTTGCGGTTTGTAATAGAAGGGCCGTGATTCTGAGATAGAGGTACGGTCAGTTTATTCTTTCTGTTCAGGTCGGGGTAATTCGGTGACTAGGTTCGTACCTCCGGGCCCTGCGAGATCAAGGAAAGCAAAGTGTAAGCCACGGTCGAGGAGAGCTACTGGAAGACAACCGAGTCAGGAAATCTAACATACCTCTCTTAAGAGCCGCCTTCGACTCAGAGGCATTGAAGCCTCGCACGGGGACGTGCTGTTCCTGCCGAGGTCCAGAGGAGGGTTGTTCGCGAGAGGGATCGCTCCATGTGTTCTGCTGCTGCCCCCCTCGAGAGCTGCCATGGGCGCTCATTGTTCGGGAGGAGGAATGTCGCTGCGATGATGCGGCGTGGCGGTTCTGCTCGTACGGACGACCTCCGCGCCAGCTACTGCTAAGACAATTGGGACGGTCAGCCACCAGGAATGCTACTGGCACGAGGGGACAGAACCATCGGGAAATGGTAATTAGGGCGGAGAGGGGAGTGGATTGGGAAGTTGGAGACAGCAAAAAAAAAGAGCGAACTCACCGGTCGTCGCCGGGACCACTCATCCTTGCATCCAATTTATTTCCAGTCACAGCTGAAGTAGGAGGTTTTGCCAGCACGGGTTGACCGTGTAAACTCGCCGTGGTTCTGAGGGACAGAGTTGATGGAGCTGGAAGGGTCGGCGGGCGGAGATTCCCAATGGCGGGAGAGGAAGCGCGGGTTGCGGGTTGCGGGTAAGTTGCGTGCGGGTTGTTTGTGCCTCTCCGCCTTTGGCTTGATAAGCCCGACATTCACTCAGCACTCACTCCGTTGCTTTCGCGGTCCTTGCGCGTCTTCCTCTCGCTTGTCGCCCTCCCCATCCTGGCCTGCTTACCAGTAGGAGAGCGTGTCCTCCGATAAGTCATGCTATACCTAGCTGGCTTATCTGATGTGGTGATATTTTGTTCTACGGCGCAGTCTAGTTGGTTGTGATTTCGCACGTCAATTCCCACATTCACACCCCCTCAAACAGTGAGGCTGAGCGCCCAGCTCGGCGACGGTCCATCAACAAACACCCACGCCGCTTTCGTCTGCGCTTGCAACAAAGAAAATGGCGCCGCTCTCGTCATCGAAATATCGTTCCTCCCCGGGGAGATCGTCGAGAAACCAGACCAAGGTCACCTTGAAGACATCGCGGAGCTCGGATCCGACCACCTCGGAAGGCCCACCCCTCAAGAAACGGAAGTATGTTCCCGGTGGCCCCGGTGGAGGAGGGAGGTATATCGAACTTGAGGTTAAGGAGCCCGCTCCGAGGCAAAAGCCTAGTCCAGCAGCTCGACGAAACTCCTCGAGCTCCCGGAGTCGCCCTGTTCCGGACCCAGAGCCTCCTCAGCCCGTTCAGCCCGTTCAGCCCGTTCAGCTCCCTCCTCCGCCGCCACCTCCTCCTGTACCCTCCACGCCGCCTTCTGCACGCCTTAGACGAGAGAAAAGCCAGAACCGTGGCCGATTCGGTTCCTCAACGGCGGCTGCCCTTGCGCTTCAACAAGGAGATGGGTACAAACCACGGGAGGAACGAGGATGGGAGGAGTTCCATCCGGACTTGGACATCGACACCAAGTTTACGGTTTTCAGCGCAGAAGACGTGGATGGGCCTCCACCGTCGGCGTCGATAGCCCAGATCCTGTCGCCTAACGGCCTGGATAATAGTAGTGAGAAAGACCCGATTGCGGAACTCATTCGAGCGCACACAAATGGCACTTCGCCATCGCCGATGAAGCGTCGTCCTGGGCGTCCTCCGCGTCGCCCCGAAGCTATCCTCCATGCTCTGGGTATCTCGCCGCAACCGAAAGCTGTTCCTCCTCCCGGTCCCAATCCTCGCGAAAGATTGACGCTGCCGAAGCCCACATTCCGACTACGGGATCCGTTTACCTTCTATGATCAGCCTGGGGTTGGCCAGCAGAATTATGTCGACCGTACCATGGCGAGTGTAGGCTATCAGGAGAGCGACCTGTTCCTGCGGCATGACCGCCGCTTGGTTCGAATGTCAGAAGGTACACAGGAAGATGACCTGGATCTGACCAACCCTGTTGGCTCAGAGGGAGAGGTCAATGCGGCTGTTGGTCGGGTGGAATATGATATGGACGAACAGGATGAGAAGTGGCTGGAAGACTATAATGCGAAACGGAGGGAAGATGAAGTGGAGCCAATCAAGCCGGCGGTCTTCGAAATTACAATGACCAAAATCGAAAAGGAGTGGTATGCCCTGGAGAAGCGCATTCCCAAACCAAACCCAAAACCTCCTCAGACGCAGCGTCCTCGTTCAAGCTCCGCCGCCGCGGTCAATGGGGAAACCGCGCCCGGAGAAGAGCAGGACAGCAAGTGTGCCATTTGTGACGATGGCGACTGTGAAAACTCGAATGCCATTGTGTTCTGCGATGGATGTGACCTAGCAGTGCACCAAGAGTGCTATGGTGTGCCTTTCATTCCCGAGGGGCAGTGGCTTTGCCGCAAGTGTCAGCTCATAGGCAGAGGGTCAGTCAACTGTATATTCTGCCCGAACACTGAGGGCGCCTTCAAACAGACCACCACCTCTAAATGGTCTCACCTTCTCTGTGCGATTTGGATCCCGGAGGTGTCGATTGGCAATCCGTCTCTGATGGAGCCGATTACTGACGTGGAGAAGGTGCCTCGAAGTCGCTGGAAACTTCACTGCTACATTTGTCGCCAGAGAATGGGCGCATCCATCCAGTGCAGCAACAAGAATTGCTTTGTGGCATTCCACGTAACATGTGCGCGGCGGGCCCAGCTATATTTGAAAATGAAGTCAGGCCACGGAACCCCGGCCGTGATGGACTCACATCTCCTCAAGGCCTTCTGTGATAAGCATGTACCACCCGAATGGCGCAGAGAGCACGGTACTGACGCTGCTACGGCGGACGCGATCGAGTATTACCGTAACACCATGCAGGGTCGCCGGTGGGGAGATAGTCAGGCAGCAGCGTTGTCGCTGGAACCAGCCCACTCTCATATCGGTGAACATGGAGATGACGAGGGGTACCGGACACATACCCCACGAATAACACTTACTGTCGGTGGCAACAAGCGCAAGCGGATGGCCGCGCCGAAGACGATTTGGAAGCTGCCGTCTGGAGCTCCGGTGATCCCCCAGGTCGTCTTGAACTCGGTTGTAGCCTCGCTTCAACGTTTTGGAGTGCGGCAGAGAAAGCAATTCGCAGAAGATGCCTGCAAATACTGGACTCTCAAACGTGAAGCGAGACGTGGTGCTGCGCTCCTGAAACGGTTACAGTTGCAGCTGGAAACCTTCTCGTCGATGGAGATGACTAGGAGAGATTATGTCGCCATGGGAGTAACTGGCAGCAAGCGACTTCAGCGGCGCATCGAATTCGGCCAGAGGCTCTGCTACGATCTGGATAGGCTGAGAATGCTGTGTGAGGAAGTCAAAAAGAGGGAAAGGGAGAAGCTGAAGGACGTGGAAACTCTGCGGAGCGTCGTGGACAACGTCTACTTTCCCATCTTCCCTTTGCTGTGGCCTATATTCGAAAAAGCTCAAGGGTAAGCAGCTGCACCGGTCCTGATATCTCGTCTCTCACTAATGTTCTCGCAGGCTTGATGGCAAAGGTATTTTCAAGCAGGGATTGTCGTCCATTCGCGCAAAGCTGCAAGAGCGCTACTACTCATCGGTGGCAGGGTTCTCTGCCGACCTTGCCAGGGAATTCACCACCGAGATTGGTGTTCAACCAGCTGGAGACACTGCAGAGCTGCAGATGCAGATCAGTGGCCGTGCTCCAGAACTCAGCCTCGAACAGCGTGAGAAGAGAAAATTAGCTAAGCGCATCATCAAAGCTATTCAACCAGCATTGGAAGATGCGATCAGGAAGGAGAGTGAACTTAACCGCAAGCCTTTTGAGCAAGAGTTGAAAGAGCTTGATCTCATGCTGGAGAACAGTGTCATGTCCCGAAGAGGGTCCGAGGCCGACCCTGTAGAGCGACCCGGAACTGACAATGCAGACCAACCCCAAGGTCCGAGTCAGGCCGTGGAGCAGAAAATCGAAGAGATTACTGCTAAAGCGGAACTCGACGAAGGAACCGACATTGCTGCAGTACCTGAAAAGGCCGATGCAGGTGTTGAGCCGAATGCAGATAATTTACAGACTGTTGAAGAGTCTACAGATTCGCATGTTCAGACAGCCCCCGACTCGGTGCCAACGCCTACTACTACGGTACAGGGATCAGAGCCACAGATGAATGAGGATGCCCCTACAACTTCACAAACTACCATGGAAGGAATCGAACCAGCTGTAAGTGAATCGGTCGAAAAGACCGACATAGACAGCTCGCAACCAGCCCATCCACCGACAGACGCTCAAAAAGACCCCCTCACACCATCTCAAAGCTTCACAGGTGACCAGCAAAATCCCTTGTCGCTCGGTGGGATTCAATGGTATATGCAACCATTTGACCCTGTGGGAACGACTATTCATGAGGAGCGCTGGACGGGACGGGATGTTATGCGGGGCATGAGCGAGGAATTGAGCGAACTAGACGAGGACGAGCTCAAGGATTTGGTTGAGGAGGATGATCTGGAAGGGCAGGTGGTCAACGCGTCGCTGGAGACCTCGGACAGAAGTGCTCCTCCTCAGCAGCATGTCAAGACACACCGAACGCGACGACGTTGGCGTGGGTTCAAGTAGTACAAGCAAGGTGCAGGGGATTGTCTAATGTGGATATTCTTGCTTTTCTCTTTTCTTCTTCTTCTTCTGCTTCTTCTTTTTTTTCTTCCCTCCATTGTCACTAATTCGCCTCTTCTTGTTTCCGTATGTTTGCTTTTTGTCAACAGTTGTTCAGCCATCTGAAGGGATGGCGTTTTCATGACCACGAGGAATGGCATTTTTGGGCCGTAGATAGCCAGCATCACTTGATTAGTGGGCGTTGACTGTATGGGGATTTCTAGTTTTTCCTTCTCTTTATTGAATGGATGAATCTTTCCGTGATCTGTTTGTCATCCTCAATTTGTTTGCTTGGTCCAACGACGCCTGTAAACGCTGGGGGGGAAAAAGTGAATGAATGGAAAGATGCCAGTCTTGGCGCAGAGCCGCTGGCGGCTGGATCATTGGAAAGACGAACCTCCGTCCCGTGCTCTCTCAGCTCTTCTCTCTCTCGCTCTCGCTTTTCCGGTTTCCCCCTTCCTTCTTTCATCATCACCTCTGGAATTCTTCATCCTCCTTTCTTCCCTCCCTTCTCTTCTCCCTTGTTCCTGCTCTCTCTTCCTTCACTCACAATATTCTTTACGGATTCCAGAGTTAAACTCATTGCTTGAGTTTCTACTATTTGGGTGTAAAAGCAGTCGTGATCGGTCGTTGAATTTTTCAGCTTCTCATCACTAACTCTCAGCGTCGCGCGCGCTCTTCTCGACTCAATCAACCTCTGTCGATTTCCCTTTCAATTTCTTCACAGAAACCATCATCATGGCCACAGAGTACGATCACGAAAACGGTCGCTACGACGGTATGTCAAGCTATCGCCATCCCAGCCCGGCCTGCTCATCGCCCGGGTAACTACGCAAGAACACGACTAATACGTGGAACTTTTTTCTCTTCGCAACTTGATAGACGAACCTCGTTTTGCCCGCGATCGCAGCGCATCTCCTCGCGATGAACCGCGCGGCGACCGCACCCGTAGCCGTTCGCCCAACGGACGCGTCGATGACCGGTACGTTACCCCGGAAAAGAGCTTAGATCAAGCATCATCACCACCATGGGTGGCGATATCTTCCTCGGCCAACCAGCTGACCTTGACCATCACATGCTAGCCCCCCTGTTGATACTCGCAAGCCTCCTATTGATGACGATGAGGAAGGCGCCCTCAACACTGGCTCTAACCTCTTCGTCACTGGCATCCACCCCCGTCTGACTGAGTCGGACATTTCGCGTCTCTTCGAGAAGTATGGTGACGTCGAGAACTGCTCGATCATGGTCGACCCCCACACCAAGGAGTCTCGTGGCTTTGGCTTCGTCAAGATGGTCACTGCCGAGCAGGCCGATGCTGCCAAGGAGGGTCTCCAGGGTGAGGTCATTGAAGGCCGTACCTTGAGCATCGAGAAGGCTCGTCGCAGCCGTCCCAGAACCCCTACCCCTGGCAAATACTTCGGTCCTCCCAAGCGCGGTATGATTTGGTCCCCCTTTCCCCTGAGTGACTGAATTAACATCTAATGCTGATCTTAGAAGACTTCCGTGGAGGTCACCGTGGCCGTGGCGACCGTTATGACGATCGCCGTGGCGGTGGTTACGGTGGTAACTGGCGTCGTGGCGGCGATGACTACCGCTATGGCCGCTACGACTCCTACAGCGACCGTCGCGACTATGGTGGTGGCCGTGACTACCGCGATTACGGTCGCCGCGATTACCGTGATGACTATGGTTACCGTGGTGGGGGCGGTGGTGGTGGCGGTGGCATCGACCGCTATGCCTCTGGCGGTGGTCGTGAGGACCGTTACAACCGCGATGAGCGCCGCGGCGGCGGTGGTGGTGGTGGTGAAGAACGTCGTGCTGGTGGCGGTGGTGGTGGCGAAGAGCGCCGTGGCTACTATGACCGCGATGCTAACGCCGCTAGCTACGGATCCGCCCCCCCTGCTCGCGAGCCTTATGCCGGCGGCGGTGGCAGTGGTGGTGGCAGCGGCCGCTCCTACGAACCCCGTGGTGATGACCGTTACAGCACCAGGTAGGTGGACTGACCAGACAGGGGCGGTTGAATCAAGGTCATGCCATGATTTTCCGCCTCAGGTCCGTTTAGGTCTTCTCCCTCGTTTCCTTTCACCATACTTCCCTCAACTTCCCCTGTTACCGTGACCATCCCCTTCACTTTTCATGTTTCTTGAAATGGTTTCCCCCTTTTTTTCTTCTTCTAATACCCCCGGATGAATGGAAATGAGCTCGAAGGACTACGATAGGGACCTTTCTGTGTTGTCTTATGCCGAAAAGCAATCCAAACCAAGGGAGTCCTCATTACGTTCACATGTCAGCCTCGGGCAAAATCGGCACGC
Organism: Aspergillus homomorphus CBS 101889; assembly: GCF_003184865.1. Lineage (NCBI taxonomy): Eukaryota > Fungi > Ascomycota > Eurotiomycetes > Eurotiales > Aspergillaceae > Aspergillus > Aspergillus homomorphus. The sequence goes on from NW_020291902.1 coordinate 557,343, forward strand.
CAGCAAGCATCGGCCCATTCGACTGTCAATCAAAGTGCGTGAGGAGAAAAGAATGAAAAAGAACAAAAAAAATAATTTCGTGGACAGAAAAAAAAAGAGAATTCCCTGTGGTTTCGTCGCTCCTCGGTCACACATACTGATGTTTTCTTTTGTTAATTCGCTCGCGCAACTACCGGAGAAAAAATTGGCGGCAAGGGAAAGAAGAGAACAGAACAAGATCTTTACACACAATAACGTTGTAATTCCTCGGATTGTCAGATGGATCAGCACTGCTACATTTCACCCCTCAGCTCTTCCGGAAACTTGGTCGTTATCTCGCTCCTAGTCAGTCAGTCAGTCTTCAGTCTTCAGTCAGCTGTTCGCCTATTTTGCGTCTATTGCGTCTTATACAACTCTCTTTACACGTAACGACTCTTTCGAATGTATGCGGCCAGAGAAAAACTTCTACCGTTAAATGCTATGCTCCAAGATGTTCATTGCGCCCTAAGAATGGTTTCCTCTGGATCGCGACCGAGCAACATTCGCAGCGCAGAAGTGCTGAAGCAGCCTTGCAGTGGCACTTTCGCACCGCCGTTTGCTGCTGTTGTTGTTGCTGCTGCTGTGCGTTGTAGTATGGCCACGGAACACAGCAAACAAACCAGAACTTTGTTCGATCAGTGAGGTGATTCCTGTAAATGCGACCAATCCACAGCGCTACCACTGCAACGGCGAATCTGTCGAAATGCGGAACGGTAGGTTCTTTTCCCTTGTTCTGGTTGTTGTTATTGTCCTGGAGGGCACAGAACTGATCCAAAGGGGAATCTTTGACCTGACTGGTCCACCTACCTTGCCTGGCTGGGTTGACCGACCGACCGAACTCCTTGCATCGCGGTGGAAAATGGAGAGCATTATGATTGCTGAAGATTTCGACCCTTTTTGCTAACGCAGGTCATATGGCACAGCTCCAGCCAGAAACATACATCTATGTAGCTTGATACTATTGGAAATACAGGTTGTCATGGTGATAGAGCTCTGAATGTAATTCTCTTGCACACTGGAGTAATTCTGGAGTTTTTGGTCGCATTTGTCGTGCCAGTCCAATCCTTGTGCAACCTGGCCAAAATACAAAAACATAACCCGGTGACCATACTTAGATCGCTCTGTCGAATCATCTAAATTCAAGACAAGCAATTTATGTGTACATCCATAACAGGGATCCCAGAGACTTAATATCGTTCCAAGAGCGCCGCGGAGCAGACTCAACGGTTCCACCCGCCACACAGCCCTTGTAGCAGTGGCGTCTTGTCTCAAACAAGAGTGTTCACCACAAGCAAGCTCACGGTTCTAGTCTAGGACGGCGATGAATGGTACCTCCTACCTGAATCATCCTTGCGTTACCTTAGCACCTAGCACCTTTATAGTAGTCACTACCGCCAACTCCTTGTGGTCTTTTTCGCCGTTCCGGCAAAGGACAGCAAGAGCTTCCCATCAAAGCCTTATTGTGCCCACCCAAGTAGGCCAGCACAGCAACCAAGCTTATGGGCATCATGGCGCACCCAGTTCCCGCACCGCATCGGATGATATTCGCATCACAACGCGCCGAAACACCGTCTATATAGCGTAAAGAAAATCTCTCAATGCGCGCATTATCCGTACCGCCATTATAGGGAGCCATTGACCCGTTTCTTACTCCGGCGTCTTCGCTATCGCCGTTGCTGCCGCAGAAGCAGTGCCGCCCTGCTCGATCTCGTTGCTTTTCTGGATGAGAAATTCACCGAGCACACGGAGAGGGTTCGAGGGTCTGTTTGTTGATGCGGAAATCTTTCGTTAGCTTGCGGGGTTCAATATTGTTTCTGGTTTGGATCGTTTCTCGCTCTTTGGGTCGAGTTCAAGATTCCATGGGTTTTTGAGATGATGATGCCATGACTTTACAATGAAATGGCCCATCCTTTAAGTGCATATTGGGGGAGCTCGAACTCGGGGCAAGAGGAAGATGGAAGGTAGAATACGTACTGCTCCTTCGCAATGCCCTTCATCCCCTCCAGGAGATACGGCACGATCTTCTCGTTCATGTAGACTCGCGCGGGAGCACCGCCCGGTCGGATCTGCGAGCCGTTTGCCGTCGCTGCGGCGGTGGTGGTGTTGGGGGGCGTTGGGGCGGCGGTCGAGTCTGCGGTCGGGGTGTTGGCGGAGGTGGAGTCGGGGGCCATTGTTGTTGTTGTTGTTGTTGTTGTTGTTGCGGGGATTGCGGTTGTTGTTGGGAGGGGAGTCGATGTTCCGGGTTGTTGGGTTTGGTTTTCTTCTTGTTGTTGTTCTGGTGCTTGGGGAGGAGCTGTTTCTGCTGCTGTTGGAGTTGGCGCTGAAGGGTCTGGGTCGGTGGTCGGGGGAGGAGGATTGGCCGCGGAACCGTTTGCGGAAGGCTGGTGGGGATGAAGTAGGTTAGGGGATTTGGTTTGTTCTCTCAGATGGAGGTGTGGGTGGTAGGTCAATTGGAGGAGGGTCGCAATGGGTAGAGATGTACAATAGAGCGCAATTGATAGAGCAAGAGGGAGACAGAAAAAAAGCGGAGCTACTGAGCTTGGATACTCCTCCCATCAGGGCTCCGCCGGTGGGGTTCGCGTTGCCATCATCATTCCATAGTTCCGCCACGGAGGTGAGTTCCTTACTGGGTTGGGGTCGGTCATCATGAGGTATTTGATGTAAGGGAGCCGGGCAGTGGGCGTGTCTATGTGTTCTTGATTTTATTCTATTGTGGGTAGGTAGGCAGATAGGTAGGTATTCAGGCAAGATATGAAGGCCTAGTTGATGCAGCTGAGATGCTGGAGGGGATAAGATGGTTGGTCCTCAGTTCCAGTTGAGCAAGTCAGTAAGTAACTGTCTTGCAAACAGGACAAACTCATCTATTTCCGTTCTGGGGCAAATGGATCAGGTGACTTCGTGTCGGCTCGCGTCACGCTTTTTCCTTCCCTGGACGAAGCAGATCAAACCAGACTTTTGCTTTGGATAAACGGCCAACAGGCCATGCGTTAAGGCAGCTAGATCGATGCTTGTGCTTCTCCGGCAGCATGTCCCTGTTGGACTACTGGGACACCCAGCGTCCGAACGCGAAGCGCAGAAAAACCGCCACGGATGACATGCCCGCCACCCCTACTATTTCCCTCGGTGACACGGACACCCCTGACTCATTTGAAGCCGCGCTGTCGAAAGACGTCGGGGTGCCAGTACTAGATCGAGTGGACTCATATCCTGTCTTAGCCGAGCCTGGAGCGGAACATGAAGCCGACTTCCCGCCGTCGAACAGTCAAACGGAACTGGAATCGTCTTTGCCAGCCATCCAGGATGATAGCCAGGCGATCGAGGAATACGAAGCAGCCAGGCTGGCAAGCCAGGACGAGCCGGATATACATCAGAGACTACAGGATGGCAAATGGCGCAAAGGACGGAGCTCCATCTATGTTGATGCGTTCAATCTAGCGCTGGAAACTGTGCTGGACGAGGAAGCGCATCTCTTTGATGAGGTGGAAATGGAAGTCTTCAAACAATGGCGGGAGCTGGACTACGAGGCTCAGTATCTGTGAGTCTACTCTTTTGCTTGGTACATGTTTGCCCGGAAGCCCTAGCCTAACGGCTTAGATACGTACGCCTCTTCCTCCGGAAAACTTCCGCCTGGCACCGCATCAACCGACTTAGTTACTACTCGGATATCGCAGACATGTCCCGGGTGGTCGCCTTGCTGCGACGTCCACGCAGTCTTCCCCTTTCGTCGTGCTCGGTGTCCACGGGCGAAAACCCCGCGGATATCGACCCGGCCCCGTCTTTACGTCTGGCCGGCGAGTTCAGATTCGCTGAACACATGAATCAGATAACCACTCTAGAAGAAGCGTCGTCCTTGCTACTTCTTGACGAGCTCAAAACACTAGCCAAAGAAGCCAAGGTGCAGGGCAAGAGTAAGAACGAGCTCATTGCCGCCCTGCACCGGTCCAGTCAAAAGCAGACCGGTCTAGGCTGGAACAGTAAACCTAGCAACACAGGATCAACCGGCCCTAACCGGGACATCCACTTCATGCAGAAGATCTTCGACCACACAGGTGATTGCATAAGACTATCAGCTGGTCCACTCGCTCTATTCGAACGCGTCCACCTGGTCTTCTACCGCTCCACGGAATGGACTGAAAAGTCCCTAACCACCATCATCCTCGCGAAGATCTCCCGCAAGACGTTCCCGGACTACGTCGTATGCCGCTCCAGTTCCATCTTCCCTTCCCGAGAGATTCTCCTTGAGTTCGAAACCGCTCTGCGCACCCAATTCCAGATCGACAATATCCTCGAGTTCAGCGGCACCCCCACGGTAGAACATCTGACCAACATCAAAGATCTAGCGTACAAGGTCTACCCGCGTTGGAAAGTCCTCGTGGCGCAGGAACAGCGCAAAGAGGATACCATCTACGAGTACGGCGAAGGGGCGTACCTGCGCCGGTTTTCGCCGGCATGGGTCTATACACGGATCATCCACAAGGGTCTTCACCCGCTCGGACGGTTCAAGGAACACCAGGAGGAACATCGACTCCTGACCGAGCTCCTTGACCAGCGGCTATTCCACGCCGCGCGCCGCGGCGCGTGGTACCAGCGCAAGGCTCTGCTGGAGGAACACTACATGTGGGCCCTGAGTCCGTACGAAGGGCGCAGCGAGGAAGTCCAGCGCAAACACTGGCGGCGGGTTGCGCTGCGGACGTGCGAAACGGGTCTCGAGGACCCCAACTGCCACCTGATCTTCCATTACGATCTGCAGAAACGCATCATGAAGCTCGAAAGAGCGCTGAAGATCGTCAAGCGCGAGCAGCACGATTTCGGACACGTGCGGCTGGCCAAGCCTGCGGAGCGCACCATCGAGGGCATCCAGATCGTCGAGCCGGAATCTCTGTCCGAAAACACGGAGTCACCTTCTGGCAATGGGAACAATACTAGTAGCAGTGGTAGTAGTAGTACCAGACGCGGCCGTCCCACGGTGTGGGTAGACGAGCGCGAAGGCGGCGAATGCCGCGTCGAGACGATGTGTCTGAACTGGTATCGCGAGCAGGGGTGGAAAGGGTATCACTCCGAAGGCGGGATTGTGCGTACTCTAGTATGTTTCCTCCATCCTCCTCGCCCATCCCCTTCCCTCAAATCTGATTGCAAAACTTTTTCCCCGATCATCAAAACTAACGACAGAACCAAAACAAAAAAAAAGTTCGGCTACCTCTTCTACGACATCCTCTTCACGACCTACGTGCCCAACGTCTTCCAGACCCCGTTCCAGACCTCCCCGCTCGACCTTCACACCGACGCCTTCTACCCGACCCGCGCCAGCGAGATCAACCACCGCCTCGTGGAGATCACCAACGGCGCCGCCGAGCGCATCCTGCGCGCCGTCCACGCCCGCGAGAGCCCGACCCAGACCTGCGCCGTCGGTCTGGACTGGTCCTTCGCCCTGGAGGATCTCGTCGAGGTCGTCCGTTGCTTCCCCGGTGAGGCCCTGGCGTGTATCTGCAAGGTGTTGGCGCAGGAGTACTCTGTTCGTGGTGGCGGGGTGCCGGATTTGTTGGTTTGGAGGGTTTTTGGTGGTGGCGATGCTGTCGATGGTTGTAGGGATAAGGAGGAGGGTGAAGGAGAGATAAAGTATGAGGCGTTGGGAGAAAAAAAAGGAGGGGAGTGGCTTTGGGGAGGTTATGTTCGTCGAGGTCAAGTCGGAGAATGATCGCTTGAGTGATACGCAGCGGTTGTGGATTCATGTGCTCTCTGGGGCGGGGGTGAGGGTGGAGTTGTGTAATGCGGTTGCGAGGGAGGTGAGGGTTGCTGGGTCTTGATTATTGGGTTAGGGTTGGAATTTGGAGCGTGGTGGAAATGAATAGCGTGGATGGATCTATACAAGGTTTGGGGACACATCTGGAAAGAGTTTGGGTGATGTATTGGTGGTTGGCTGGTACATAGATAAGAAGCCGGTGCAGTGTCACCAGACAATAGAACTACAGTATGATAGAGAACAATCTACACATTTACGCTAAGAAGATTTGATAGGAGGTCGTAAAAGGTTTTTCAATTTTAGGACTTCATCGCAACCAGAACATATACCCTAACCTCCCAACCTTCTCAGGCAGATAGCAAGGGAACACAGAACCAAGCCACGACGTAGCGGTAGTGGCACCAGACACCAAACCAACCCGACGGGAACAACGACAGCTTTCGCAACGTAGTTGTGATACGCTTAAGCGACGAGGGTGGAGGCGGTGGCGGACTCGTAGCGCCAGGTGGGGGGGAGGACACCGACGGACTTGTAGTAGCGGGACAGACGGTGGATACGGGACTCGATGAGAATCAGGCGGAACTTGCTGTCCTTGTCCTTGCGGTTACGCTCAAGGTGCTTGCGGACGGCGACGGCCTAAAGATGAGTTATTGTTAGCAACTTCTTTCTTTGTTTGGGATATGCTAGGGAATGGTTCTTACCTTCTTGATGAGGTGGTACAGGTCCTCGGGGAGCTCGGGGGCAAGACCTGTTTGAAGATCACTCTGTCAGCCTAGGTTTGGACCAAGCAGAGGCAATACGGGTTTGGGAATGTCCCAGAGAAACGAGAGAATTCAAATCCCAAGTGCGCAAAACTAATTGGACCAGGGATTCGTCTTCTCGCGCTTCTCCAGGTTTCATTTCCTCCCTCCAGTTTTTTGAGATGTCGAAACATGTCGGGTTGCCGATGACGAGAGAAATCGGTTCAGGATGCGAGATCGACGATAGCGATGAAGACGGTTGACTGGCTGGAGAGAAGATTTTCCTCTTCATCCTAGGACGATGCGGTATAGTCTCAACCTGCGTCCCTCTTCCTTTCCTGATGCCATCTACCCGTTTATAGGGTATACAGCATAGGATGCCAGTTCCATCTCCACGCAGTCGAAGCCAAGGATATGGTTTCAATCCCGGCGCAGCAGGCGATTCCTCGATCCTGGTTCGCATTTCCCAGACCTTCATCCTTTTCGAGTTCCGACGAATGACGATCTCAATGTACTGGTGCGACTGGGGTGTGCAAAGCGCATGATAATGGTGATGTCGTACCGTTGGACTTCAAGATACGGAGGATCTTGTTACCTGTATCCCTCTTCATTAGCCACGCAATCCTCCCATCTCCACCCATATACCAAGAGAGAAAAACATACCAGTGACGTGCTTAACCTGGGCAACACCGTGGCTGTCACGGAGAACAACACCGATCTGGGAGGGGGTAGCACCCTTCTTGGCGAGCTTGCAGATCTGCTCAACAACCTGCTCGGAGGAAGCCTTGAACCAGGCCGGGGGAGCGCGGCTGTAGGGGAGAGCGGAGGACGCAATGCCCTTTCCCTTGGAGTGAAGACGACCCATTTTTGGATTATGAGGGAGGAAAAAAGGTTGTCGAAGGGTGGTTGTTCTGGTCGACGAAGCTGGTGGTGTTGTCGGAAGATTCAAATTCGATGTAAGTAAGTGGGTTTGGGAATTCTCTTTTCTCGTGGGTCACATGATCTTGAATTCGGGATTTGTGGGTATAGTCATGTGACTGGCCCAAGCAAAGTTCGCTTATTTTTCTCGCTTTATCTTGGCTCCGTCGGCTGGACTTTTTTCTTCCTTCTCTTTTTCGGAGGTGTTGTTGTCTTTTTGCGCAATTTGGCTGCAACTTTTGGTTGTACGTCTGAGTCGATAACGATATTTTGAAGAGGGATCCAAGCTTATGTGCTTTTTTACACTCTCTGAATTCCGAGGACACACTTTCACTGTGATTTCAGCAAAACGACTGTTCTCGGATTTTGCTCATCAGGTTAGTACCCCTCCAAAACTCTCCCCAACTCCTTCCTTCATATGATGAAACACACCTTACTTTTTTATTTTCTGGTACCTCTTATGTCAGAGGTAGATCTGGGACCTTACCCGGTCTTGGGTCTATCTCGATGATCTAACTGGACTTCTGATCTCAATATTCACATACCTTGCATTCTCTGCCGTTATGGGAATTCGGACACGATGTGCTAATTCTCATTTCAGATAGGTTACTGCTCTCACAAGACATGCCGGAATACCGAATGTTTAGCTTAGCTGGAATTGAATCACAAGAACTGTTTTCTACAATGTCTCTGGAATTGACTGTACTCCTTGCCGCACTCCTCGTAGTCCTAATCACATATTTACCTCGCCTAAGGTTGTCCCTTTACATGTAACCCCGTCAATCCCACTGCTAGATGTAACCGAGCTCGTGTTGAGATCGTGTTTGCAGGTCTCCATCATGCTTCTCGTAGGTTCGGGTGCTTGTAAGACACCCAAGCCCAGCTTCCTATTAGCGAGCGCGAGAGCTGATGAGCCAGAACACAGGCCTGGATGTGCCTTTCTACACAGTATGCAGGTACGGAGCGAGTTCGTTGCGTCATGGTGAATTTCCAAGTGGAAGAAGACAGGTCAGATTGCAATGTGCTCCTGACAGCAAGTGCTGCATACTGTGAGACAATACTGGACGAGCCCTCATCCTGGCATGGAAGTCCCGTATCGCGCACTATCACATTTCCACTATTATCCGGACTGACTACCCCATGGTCGAGGTTGCAGAGTAGTCATCCTTGCCCCGTGTCGAGGGAATTGATGGCCGCGTAGCCTGAGTAGAGGAAAAGCGGAAGAAAGGCATTTTCCATCGTCTTGAACTAAATCTCTGCGAGTTTTAGTCGAGCCTCAAAAGAAATGTGTGGTGTTAGCAGGTAGCGATCGCACTACGAGAATCTCGTGCACGTCATATACAGCGACAACCTCAACACATTCAGGTCTGTAGAGTGAGTCACGTCGATCGATCGACCCCCTCTAATCCGTACTCCAAGCCAGGTACAGAGTCCAGTGCAGTGCACGTTGTGGGGGTTGTCGTGATGTGTCACAAAGCCATCGCGCACTAGATCCCGACAATTCTTGGAAGGTCACAGTCGGAACCACAGCCAGACCCCTCATTCGTGGCAGCCATGAAGTGGGTATGAGGTATAGGAAGAGGGCAGAAGGAGAGAGAAACCGTGCAGGATCTCACCGGCCATCCAACCTTCGTGTTCTACCGCGCTTAAGTAGCTGGAAGCTGCGGAGGATCCAGACCCAGACCCAGGCCGGAGGAATCGATATCAGGGATCACGATGATCATATAGCATCAGGCGGCCATGGTTGGCACAATTACAAGCGCATCGTGGAAGGTGATTTGATGCTGGAGTAGCTAGGAGAAACGTCTGAACGCGGAGGGGCTCACCAAATCAGGGCCAAAGGAAAGAGGGCCAGCACAGAAGCGGGGGGGAGGGGGAGCAAAGCTGAGCTGAAAAAAAAATGAATCAATCTATAATAAGGATTGATATAGCACGATGGCACCCACCGACAAGGTGAGATCGGACCAGGGAGATCGCGGGTGGAAGGGAAGGATGGAAGTCCGAGTTCCGCGGGCGCACACGCACGAGCCTAGAGCCTATGGCTAGCCGGGGTTTGCCTGTCGTCGAACCTGTTCCTGTCGCAATCACGCAAAGCCCCGACTCGCCCTCATTGATTGGTTTGAACGATGCCATTTGACCGTTTGTATGCTGAGAGGAAGCTGGCCGGTCTGAAATGGAGACTTGCTGGGCAGAATCCAAAGGGATGCACAAGGCGGCCCCTAGCATCGTTGCGCTCAGCTCTTCTCGCTCTCATTGCATGATCGTATGGGGTGAGACGCTGTCCGTTGAACCATTCCCATGTCATTTCACGGGCTTTGGCGATGGTCAAGTGACGGGCATTGGGGCACGCAATCCCTTCCAGAGGATCATGTGGCCAATTGAGAACAGAAGATACCAACTTGGAACCGGGGAAGAGTCGCAAACGAGCACAGGGGGATGGGACTCGATGATGGCAAGAAATGCCTCGCGGCCGGTCATCGTCGGAAAATGCACTTTTGCCCCCCGCGTATTCTTATTTCTGTCCGCCAATCTATTGATTGACATTTATTGGCTCCGTAAGACACGAATAATAAATGAAGGGTAAGCAGAGTGTGAAAAGAAGAAAAGGAATCCTTCCAATATATCATATACCCTGTACCTGGTCTAGGTGTTATGGTTCTTAACCTCCACCCGAAATTTACCAGAGATACTGGCATTAATTTGCGTCCCTTTGCACCCTTTCGGGTCGATGATGAACCATTTGGTTTAAGACCAGGCATGAAATGCTCAGTAAGAAGTTTGTCCACAATAAGGATTTCAGAATACGAGGAATTGTCCCTGGTAGAGAGTCCAAGGCCTCGAAAAACAAACCTTTTGTTTGGCCTTGCGCAACTTGCACACTGCTATTATCATTACTACAGGATTTGCCTCGCCTAGCGCGTCCAGCGCATCAGCAGCGATGTCATTGCCACAGACTACTGCAGTGGCCGCATAGTTTGCTTTCAAGGATGGCGATCGTCTTTATTTTAAAGGTCTTGTCTTTTCTGGTTGTTGCAGATCCTGTTAGCGTCTGCCACTCCGTATACTAGCCTACTAGGGGCTGCGCGCTGTGCATATCGCCAGCAAGAAACTAGTTCATTCTGTGTTCCAAGGAGAGCGCGTGGTGGGCGACGTAAATTGACAATGCATGCGATTTTTTGGAAAGGAAAAGGGGGAAGGGAGTAGAGAAGATCAGGCGCAGCCGACAAGGATAACCGATCAACCTCAATTCCGGACTTCGATGGAAACTTCCACGAACGGGCGTCAATGGCGTCTAGGGTGTACCGCCGTCCACAACCGAACGGAAAGATCCATGCGTTGTCCGGAATGACGACACTTCTGGCTGGTTCTGCTCGGCTGGCGAAGAATGGTGGACATGTTCTTAACCTTAACTACACGGGAGGGAAATTGAAGGTGGATGTGGATGTGGAATTTGGCGAGGGAACGTGGTCAGTCAGTGCTGTGCAGTTTTGACCTAGTCACTCACTTCTTCCTCTCCGAGAACTCCGAAGCAAGCTGCCATCTATCTGCTGATGCTGTCGCCAATTATAGTAGTAGGTCCCCACGTGCTTAAGGACTGCGACAGTCTGCGTGTCAGGTCTCAAGCCGGACGTGCTCTAGTAGGTATAGTGTGGTGACTATTACATGATGCGTGAACCCATTGTCGCAAGATCCCCCAACCAAGAACCCCGGGGACTGGCAAGGGGGAGAGAAAATCGACCGTGACGAACCACCACCGCACGAGGAAGCAGAGTGACACGCTATGAAACCGCGAGCGAAAAAAAACAAAAAGGGTCGTCGACAGCACTACTAAGCAATAAGGTTGATGAGTTTGTCTTCTCCAGCTTCGGCAGGGAACTCAAAAACCCATCATTCGTAGGGCCACGATCTATCTACCGGTTTCTCAACACCTGAAGATGATCGCCAACTATTCGCATCCACTCTCTGCACCTAAACCGACACGGGCTCTGTCAATCAATACTCAATCACGCAAAAGCTCGTCTGAGCTAAAATGCCAGTGCTGACCTCTTCCGGTTGTCGGAGCGAAGAGAAAAACTCGAGACTAGGTTCAGGTGTGAGCTTGTCGAGGATGAAGGTTGGTTCCGTGGAAACTGGCACCGAGTTCAGTGTCGATCAGCGGCGCGCGGCAGGTATAGACGCGGCGAGTACCGAGAAGGGCGGCTCAACGGGCGATATCCAGGCTACACTCCAACGACTACAGTCAGCATGCATTCCATGTCTTGTACCTGCGACCGTATGGCTCCATTTTCACGAGAAGTGCCTTGAGGCGATTACGTAGGAGGGGTCAATCGTTGAGAGAAAGGTGCGCAGCTGCAGAGTCGTACGCGAGAGCCTTGTCAGCAATGGTCAATGCACATTGTGATGGGGAAAGATCTAGATTCCACAATGGGGGAGGTCGGCACTAGGCCGCTAGCGAGCATAGAGCCATTATTGTCATTAATTTTAGTCTTGCTTATTGAGGCGTGCAAGAGGGATGGATCCAGGCTAGCGTTACGCCTCTTACTCTACTTGTTCTGGTTTCCCGTCGAAGAATGTAAGTGGCTCTACTAGCTACATCGAAAGAGACCTTCAATGCCTCAGGGAAAATTCCCGGACATTACACAGTCAGCTTTTGTCAAGCAAGAACATCGATTGCTGGGTATTTGCTGTATTACATGAGCGGATGGCCGACACCACACGAGATGTACAGTAGTCGTGCTATCTACGAGTAAGAGTACAGTATGCTGTAACCTGACAGCGGCCACCATCTGTTTAGAGTTAGAATGCACAGGGGCAAAGTCAAAAGTCAGGCAAAGACGGCCAAACTCAAGAGCGACCGACAACCCGACTAGGATTGCTGATCAGCCCCTCCTATCATGGGAAAGGAAAGAGCAGGAAGGCAGTCTTGGTTGCGTTAGCGTCAGGGAAGGCTGCCTGTCCAGGGATAGTCTTCCTCCAGGTCAAAGTTTATCGCCATGCTGCAACGCTGACAACCCCTGCCAGTGCCGACACACGAGGCCTGTAAGGTACGCGGTCGGTCTTAGTCACTTACCTGGTTAGCCGGAGGCAACTGAGTCGCACAAATGTCTATCTGCCTGTCTGTCTGGCCTGGTGCCCGGACCTGCTCATGTCGGCTACCATTCTTTGGTTTGGGAACCGTAGCGAGAAACTCACCTTTGGATGGTTGGATAGATGGAACCGGGTAGAGTCCGCCCTCAACTAAGTTACTTGATCTAGCTGAATCAGATGGTGATGAAAATAGTGAACAAGGCTGCTTGTCACACTACTTGCCACTACGGAGTTGCAGGGCTCGTTTAGGGAAGAGACCGAAAAATGGAGTGAACAACCTGGAATGGTTCAAGTTCTCACGCACGGCTTGAAACTCGCTAGCAGCCATGTGTATTTTATTGACAGTACAGCCCACGTTCTCTGTAAGTAAGCAGAATCCCGATCCTTGGGTGTCAGTGGGTCTGTAGACTTCAGTCGATACTTGGCCTGTCCAATGATGGCATAGAAAGGGTCTCTATTCATGCAGGTAAATTTACCTGAACGGGTTAGGGCTTTCCGACAACATCGTTTTCCCCCCTCCAGGCTTCGACTCACAAACGTCCAGCCTCAATGCCAGGGCATATTACATACTGATTGTACTGTGCCTCCTTCCCCGCTCTGAGTTTGCCCTATCGATACTGAATGGCTAGACTGATTCCTTCTTCGCCTAATACTTTCCAGCAATAATGATGCACCTTCTCCCAGTCAATTGGAAAACCCCGACGGAGCGTGGAACTTTACTTCTTCGATGGCGTCGTCTCATCAAGCCTGTCGGTGCATTGCATTGCACCGGCTCCACCATCCATCGTGCCCCTGAGGTTAAGCTCGGCGCAATGAGGGAAATCTGTGAAAAGTGGGAATTCCACACGGACCCTTTTCAGAAGCACTCATGTAACCCAGATGAGGTCCAAGAGAGTGTGCCCCAACCGAATCTCTGGATCCTAGAGTGGCACCCCGGGACGGTCCCATACTCTAGGTAGTCTCCCAATGCACATCGATTATCGATGGTGGTAGTATATCTGATCGTCTTTCCCCTCCTTCCCCCCTCCCCCCCATGTCCGTTCGCTCCCACCTGCTCTTTTCCGGCCTGCCCTGCGTCCACAGGCAGTAACTCGAGCCTTATAATTGTTCATTCCTTCTCCGTGGAACCACGGCCGTGTATCTCTTACAGGGAGGTGTCACGTCCGGAGTTGCTGGCAACCCTCCTCATTTTCGCCCATTCTGAGGACATGACAGTCTCGCCACCGCAATCGCCTGCCATTGAAATTGACGAGTATACTTGACATTCAGCCATACGCACATCATGAACAATTCAGCATTGCACGGATTATGTCCGACACCCTTCTATCAGGAGTCATTCTTCCCGTCTACCGGCGGCTGTATGTAATTCTATGGTCAATTCTGCTGTGTGCGGCGCTCTGATGTTATGCTTCCACCCAGTCATCGACGGACGTTACTGTGAAACAATAACAACGCCGCAGGGCAAGGTTTCTTGCTGCCTGCCGTGCCCGTTAGCTTCATGGACATATGGTGACGGTATGCTTTTCGCATTGGGTTTTTGAGGAATCAATGGCTGATCGCAGACGGACGGTCTCTGTAGATCTGATCAACAAAACCCAGGCCGCCGGCTGGATCGGGGTCGCAATCCTGCCTCTTTGTATCTTCCTCCTGGTATCGTACGCGGTACTTCCTGCCAAGTTGACGAATCGGCATTATCTGAGCATCTGCTTCACACTGGGAATCTGCTGCATCGAGGTGAGAGCGCAATGCACGCGAGCAGTTACGGAAACGGGACGATTGACCCCCATCTCTACAGATCGCCTTCATCATCCCGCTCGGGATCAATCCCCAGCAATGTCATAACCAGATCACACCTAACGATATGTACTCGGACATTGCGTGCGCCTTTACCGGTTCGTTACTCTTGTTTGGAGGCTGGGTAGCTGTAACGTGGAGTATGTTCGTCGCGGTTTATTGTTGTCTGCTATGAACTGACTGAGTCGCTCAGGCTTTATCCGTACGTTGGCTTTCCACCTGCAAGTATGTTGGGAGGTGATGCTGGGGACGAAATTCATGTGGGGCGCCTTCGTTTTCGGCTGGGGCATTCCGATCATTGGATTGACGGTCATGCTGTGCTTGACGGGGGTGTCCTACCGATTCGGTGGGACGTGCCATATCAATGTGCACAACAGCAACCGGGTTTACTGGGCCCCAGTGGTGGCGTTTGCGGCGGCGGCTCTGGTCCTGCAGCTGGGCACAATGCTGTACTGCATTCACGTCTACGTCAAATCGATCTTCGACAAGAACCCCACGACCAACAGCTCGGGCCTCCCGTCGTACTCGTCCAGCGTGCGCACCATGACCGCGCGCCAGGCCTACCGCCGCATCCGCCGCGTCATCCAGCTCCAATGGCGAAGCATCACTCTGAACCTGATCATCATCGGAAACGTGATCTTCTTCGCCGTGGTCTTTATCAAGATGGACAACAAACTGGCCGTGACGCCCGCCAACGTCGAATTGACTCTTCCATGGGTGGGGTGTCTGGTCGCCACGGAGGGCGACAAGCAAAAGTGCTTCTCTAAGCTGGAGGGCGTGATCCCCAATCAGGCCACTCTTTTAGCCGTCATCGTCCTGCTGTCGTTGGTCGGCTTCTGGAACTTCATTCTCTTTGCGCGCCCCTCGATGTTCCTGGGCTGGTCCGACCTCTTCAGGACGAAATACACCCGCCCCAACGAGTTCGTCTCGGCAGACGCACGCCGCACGCCGGACTCGCGCGCCTACGAGATGCTCGACAGCTCCGGCGCGCCGCCCTTCAAGACCCCCGAGCCTGTGATCCGATCGCCCAGTCCCGCTCGGACGTCCGGCGCCCGCAGCCCCGATACCGACAGCTATGGCCGCGAGGCGCGCTACGTGAGCCCCACGATGAGTTTCTCATCGCCACGCCCGCCCAGTGCGTCGCAGGGACATGGCCGCGAGTGGGATCCCCAAGCGACCTTTGCGCCAGGGCACCCACGTGACGGATCGCAATGACGTTAATCTGGGTTCGGTGGGGTTTGAGCATTGGAGCAACGGGCATGGAGCATGGAGCATGGAGCATGGGCATGGGGCATTTTCCAGGACGGTCTTTCTTCGCTTTTCCATCTTTTTGATTTATGTTTCGGATTTTTACACGGAGTGTCTCGCGACGACCAAAAGGGAAAACAAGTGTTGGTGTACACTGTATGAGAACTTGCATATGTTTTATGTTCACGACTGTACTTATACCCTGGTTATTGTTCTGATTTTATCATTTTGAATGTATCTGCATCACTATATGAGAACATCATACCTTCAAATCCCTTTCATTTCTTTTAGTTGAACATCATCGGTACAGTACATCATTCCACCTTAAACAATTCGACGGAAGGAGACCTGCTCTTCCAATTCTTCCTCCGTCCGACGGCCGCCGAAATAAGCGAGCCAGCCAGCCAGCCAAGCACGCCGGAGACGCTGCAAGCTAAAACAGTGCTGACAGCAGCACTCAGACTTCGACCAGCCCCGGAATCCTTCCTTCTAATTAGCTACGTACATACATACAAAATCTCGCTTTCTTTCCCTCAGCAAAGAAAACCCCCAAACTTTAATTAATGGTGCGAGGAGATTCTCGGGTGCGAGACGAGAATGGGGGTTCTCACTCCGCGTTGCAGGAATCGCTTCCCATGCTTGGCTCTCTTTTCCCTTGGTCCTCAGTGGTAGAATCGCTTACTATGCTTGGCCTTGATTGGTTTTCCCCTTGGTCCTTGGTGGTAGAATCTCCGGTGAACTGCCCGGTTAGAGTTCTAGACCCCTGTACGTATTCGTAGTGTGGTACGACCGTTGCAGGTGGAAGTGCAGGGTGCGGTGTTTTAGCATGCGTGCATTAACTTTCTGGTGTTGTTTGTTTGCTTTGGGTTTTCATGGAATAGTACGGAGTAGTGTTTACTACGGTTTGAGGGGTGTGGGGTTCTCCGATGGGGATTTGGGAAGAGGATGGGGTCTTTGGTGTTCTAGTTTTGATGTTTCTTGTTCTAGGCTGTCTGGGGTATGGATGGTGCTGTTCGCAGCCGAGGCATTACTTGAAAACTGCAGCAGAGGTATATTGCAATTGCAATTCATGGATTGCGCTGGATAAATCATGGAATAGCATAGTCAATTGATCTATGATGTAAGTGATTGTATCTGGTTAGAAGTAATAGATATGTCCTTATACCCCTCTGCAACACAACACTCACTCCTACATGATAGGTAATTTATCAAACTCAGCACCCATCACCAGAGCCCGCTATAATCACGACCCATAAGAATCCCATCATAAGTAAACCTTCTACCTCAACCCTTCAGCTTCCACATCCTTACCCAAAATGGGAAAACCAGACAGACCAGACCAGAATAATCTCCACGCCCAACCCGTATTCCCCCCGTTCCCCCCGTCGCCCCGTCCCCTCCATCCGCAATCTAATTTCCCCCTCCCCTCAACCTAAGCCCAGCTCAGCCCAGCCCAACCCTAGACAATTCTAAGCCGCACACCTGCCCGCCATTCCAGCCAACCTAGGCTAGTAGTCCACTTCAGCCAAGCAAGCCCAAGCCCAAGGGCAATCTAGTCTAATCTCTTCTTCTTGCCACCTAGACTAGATAGGTAGTAGATACCTCTTGCGAGTCCGGGCGGACCTAAAGGACCTTCCCGATTATTCTCCGGAGGGGTAGGGGATCGCGAAACGGAGGTTTCATCCTCGCGTGGCATTTTTCCGTAGGCACTAGCCTAGCCTACTAGGTAGTAAGTGTTTAATTTGGGAACGGGATTACCGGGGATTCATTCGTGCTGCGCTAGGTTTTTTTGAGCTTAGGTGTCGTGCGAGTGAGGTGGGCTTTACTTCTCCCTCACTCTCGCTGCTTTGGTTCTGGGGATGGACTCCTGGGTGTGGTTTTGCGGTACTTCTCGGGTAATTGTATACTACTTCTATACTTGAGTCATAGGTGTAGGACGTAGGTTCGAGGCTCGCCGAAGGTTCATTTTCAAAAGTGTTTATGTGAGAAGGCGGCGGAACGACCTACCTTTTGGGAATATATTTAGGCTACTGGGTGATTTGGAAGGGTCGGTACAGTTTATATGGGGTTGACTTTGTCGTGGGCTTTGCATTCGGGTTGTAAAAAGGGTTACTTTGTCCCTGTGGTTGAGGTAAATGCATACTTCTAACGTTTTTTTTGGACGTTGCTGTCGCTGTCGCTGTTACTTTCGGTGGGAGGATGTTGATGTTGTATGATGGCTCTTGCCGAGGAGGATGCAGCAGGCATGCACGCGTGGCTTCGGCTTCGGCTAGCTGGGTGACGCGTCGGTTTATGGGTAGACTTCACAGGGGTTTGATTTCTGAATGGGAAGTTTTGGTGTTGATTCAGGATGTCTTGTGGCTTTGGTGCTACCTTGTTACTTAGGTGCGAGATGGATGTCACAGCACGAATATCGCGCATGGAATACTCTAGTCTTGTGATTCAGTCTGTCTATGATACATTCCGGTTGCAGAGCCGATTACCATGACCTGTGATGGCAGGTAACCTTCTCAGACCCTAGATTATACACCAGCAATCTACAAATCTACAGCAACAATCACATCCAAGTAATCGTTTCTCGCTATGATACATCGTAACCCAGTACTAGGTTGAAAGTCACTATTATAAATCCCCCCAGTACAGATTGAGCATCGCCTGCCCCGGGCCCTGGGCACAGGCCTTGGAATCAATTAAGCATCATGAAGACTTTGGGAGCGCAATACAGAACTGATCGGAACTACCAAGCGTTGACATCGAAGTTTTCCTAGATGACGTGTCAAAAGTAAATCCAGAAAGGTTTATCGGGAAGGTGCTCACCTCGGAGAAATACGTCGTCACGACGGTCCGGTCGGAGAACTTCCTGCCCGCAAGCGCCTTCAAAGCATTCGTGGCCGACTCTACCGAGTCGAACTTGACGAAGATCTTGCCGACGCCAGGGGACTGTCTGCTACCGCCGGAGGGGCGAGGAACCTTCAACTCGAGGATTTGTCCGTACTTCGAGCACTCCTCGCGCACGTCGTCGCAAATTTCTAGCAGAGTTAGTGAGTAAACAATTGAACGAGGGGCAATCTAGCCAACCTTCGTAGTCATCGCTATCGATGAGCTCCTCAGGAGTCACCATGTTCAACAGCTGCAACACACGGCTGGTCTCCAAGTCCTGAGACGTCGTCTTGGCAAACATGGACATCGCATTGACGCCCATGTCAAGACCGGCGGCCTGGGTCATTCCGATACTGGCACGCACAACCTTAAGGTGCCTGTCACCCAACTCCATCCCGTTCAACCCTTCAACGGCAATGCTCGTAGCAGAGGGATCGGCGTACTCGCAGAACGCGATTCCCTGGAAAAAGTCAGAAACGGAGATCAACGGAGTCACATAGAGACTTACCCTGGACTCTTCTGTGGAGTTGTCCTTGACCAGAACAAAAGACTTGAGCTCGCCGAACGACTTGAGAAGCATGGTGACCGGCTCCTCGGGGATATAGTTGGGGATGTTCGACACACAGATCTTGTTGGGCGAAT
Source organism: Aspergillus homomorphus CBS 101889 (assembly GCF_003184865.1). NCBI lineage: Eukaryota > Fungi > Ascomycota > Eurotiomycetes > Eurotiales > Aspergillaceae > Aspergillus > Aspergillus homomorphus. Next base: position 576,411 of record NW_020291902.1, read on the forward strand.
CAGGAACCTCGTTCAGCAACACTCCCTCCTGGTACTCCTGCTCAACCCCGCTGGGAACGATGTAATCCTTGGGTCGGCGCACTTCCAGCCCTTGTGGAGAACCGTTGGCAGCGCCATTTCCGGCGGCCTCGTGCTCGTCCATTGTAATGCCGTCGAACGCAAGGGCAACCGTGGCGTCGCCAGGTGTCTTGAACTCAAGAAGTGCATAGGAGCGGTCGGTAGACACCTGAGCCGAGATACAAGGGTCCACACTCTCGACGACGTTAAGGCCATTGAGCTGGAGGTTGAAGAAGGCCAGAAGCGCCTCCCCATTGACATTGGGAGGCAGGTTGTAGACGAAAAGGCGCTTCGACTGACGGGAGTTGGCAGGCTTGAGAGTGGAGGTCTCGGTGTTGCTGCCACCGGGCTGGTTCATGAAGGCTTGGAGACGGCTGGGGTCCATGGGCTGTTGGCGAGGTGCACCGGGGAGAGGGAACATGCCTGTATGCGTGAGTTTCGACTCAGTCATGAAACCAACAACCGTGCTTCTTACCTGATAGCTTGGCCTGCTCGGCGGTGACATTCTCGTAACCCGGGGGCTTGATATCCCACTGCGTCAAGCGGCGCTTGCGATCCAGAACCGACAGAACATCTGTCAGATCGGGTGTAGGCTCCCTCTTCCGTGGAGGCGAAGCACTCCTCTTCCGCTCTTTTCTGTCGGCTCCACGCTCGCGCTCGCGGTCAGCGCCACGGTCGGCGCGTTCTCCGCGCTCACGCTCCCTGTCCCTTCCTTCCCGTCGGGGTCTGTCTTCGAACAGGTCTCGGTCCCTCTCGCGGCGAGAGGGTCTGTCTTCGTATTCTCTGCGGCGGCGGTCGCCTCGGTCCCGATCCCATTCGCGGTCTTCTCTGCGGCTGGAGTAGCGATCCTCGCGCTCTCTGGCGCGGTAGTCCCGGCTCGACGAGTACGAGTCGGCCTCGAATTCGCGTCGGGAACCGCCCCGAGAGCTGTAATGGGGCGATCTGGACCGTCTTCTGTCTCCGCGCTCGCCTCGTTCGCCCCTCTCTGCCCTCTCCGGTCGATCACCTCTGTCCGCCCTCTCTGGTCTTTCCGGTCTCTCGACAACACGTTCGCGACGCTCTTCGCGCTGTACATCGATCGGTTAGCTGCAGCTGGACATGACAACCATTGTCCATTCAAAAACACTCACGTAGTAATCCCTAGGGCGGCCCGCGTCCGCTTTGTAGACGTTAGAAAATGAGACCAACAAAGCTAGATGATTCGGGAGCACTCACGTCTGGCAGAATACGTATCGCCGTTCATTGTGACAACTCTGGCAAATCGATTGATTAATTCCCTTTTCGCTCCTTTCTTCCCGTCCGTGGATCGCAAAATAGCTTGACAGCGAGCAAGCTCAGGAGGGACCTAATCAATAAGAGAGTTTTTCAAAGGTGCGACCTCAAGCGCACGGACAAGATGGAAGCAAAGACGTCTGATGAAGGAGTGGGTAGAGCTGTCGCTGGAAGGGAAAACTCGCTGTCGGCGACCAAGCAGCCGCCCGGCGCCAAAACGGTTAGCGCGGTCCGGACCGCCTTCTTTATCGGACCCCAAGAGAGCGGCAGAATCGGTATCTTGGGACCGATTAATCTTCCATGCAAACGCGCGCCTGTGAATACTAACATGATGCTCTACTAGGCCAATTGTTGCCATCATGACAGTGGGTAATTTTTCTGAGTGGCGCAAGTTGCCTGTGAGCCTGAGTGAGCTGTGCATCAACACCACCTTGCGCTGCGGCCAAACATTCCGGTACCAGACTCTTCCCCAAGCTCTCCCCCTCCGCCGCTCAGCCATGTACTGTATGTACAGTGCATACTAAATCGAACTCTCCAACAGATGGCACAATGTCCCCGACAGCGATGAATGGCGCTGCGTTCTCTACGGCCGACTTCTCTCCCTGAAGCAAGATCCAACCCACCTCTACTATCGAACCTACCTCCCTCCGCACTCCTCAAAAACAATCCCACCTCTCCCTCCTCCCCGTTTAACCCCAAACGCCACACCCACGCAAGCCCACGAACACCCCCCAAATACCAAACCCAAACCCCAAGCAACCAAAAATGATACCCTCACCACCGCCGAAAACCATGACAAGAACGCAGACCCCATCCTCCCCCTCCTAACAGCCTACTTCAACCTCCCCGCCAACCTCACAGCGCTGTACGAAGGCTGGTCACGCCACGACGCGAACTTCCGGAAGAAGGCGCCGCAGTTCACGGGGATCCGGATCCTGCGCCAGGACGCCTGGGAAGCGCTGGTGGGCTTCATCTGCAGCAGCAACAACAACATCGCGCGCATCTCGCAGATGGTCGAGAAGCTGTGTCTGCGGTACGGGCCGTTCGTCGCCTCCGTCGACGGCCGCGCGTACCACGACTTCCCTCGCCCGGAGGCGCTGGTCGCGGACGACGTCGAGGCCACGCTGCGTGAGCTGGGCTTCGGGTACCGGGCGAAGTATATTGCTCAGACGGCGCGGGTGGTGGCGCTGGAGCGGGAGGTCGGGTGGTTGGAGGGGTTGCGGAATCCGGAGGTTTCGGGGGCGGGTTGTCGTGGTGATGGTGGTGGTGCTGTGGAGGAGGAGATGAGGGAGGAAGGGAGGGAGGGGTATCGGCTTGCTCATGAGAAGTTGTTGGAGTTGCAGGGCGTCGGGCCGAAGGTTGCGGATTGTGTTTGCTTGATGGGGCTGGGGTGGGGGGAGGCCGTGCCGGTTGATACGCATGGTGAGTCTTGCATTCAATAGGTCTGTGGACTGAATTGAAGGGGCGGTGCTGATAAAGTCTCATACAGTCTGGCAGATCGCGCAGAGGGACTATAAGTTCGGCAAAGGCTCGCATAAGTCGCTCACCAAGGTGCTGTACGATGCCGTCGGGAACCATTTCCGAAAGCTCTGGGGGAAGGAGGCCGGCTGGGCGCAGAGTGTCCTGTTTACGGCTAATCTGAGGACGTTCTCGGATCGGTTGGTGGCGACTACTTCTAAAGTGGACGTCAAGGTTGAGGTGAAGGATGAGGAGCGCACGGACGAGGGAGTTGAGGTCAAGACGGAGGTTACTACGGCCACAGCTATTCCCGTGAAGAGGTCGGCAAGCGAAGACGATGTCGAGGCCAAGGCCGAGAATGACACGGACACTAAAGCCGTGCTGCAGGCATCGCAGACTACGACAACCAGGCGGATGTCCAAGCGGCTCCGGAAACGATGAGGTGATTGGGTAACCCCTGTACTATACTTTCTTGTATATATTTGCGTCTCTGGTTAATATTGCTTAGTTCTCATTGTGATAGAAGACAGCCTGATAGAAACCCACTCAACGGCATACGAATGGTAAATCCTTCACCTTAAAAGTAGCTTTCTGTGCGCCGTTTGAATGACCTATAGAGGACCATGACTGATTACCAGCCAACGAGTTCGACGCAATTGCCATGCACCATCGCGCTGCCTCCACCATGTCAGGATAATCACCAGAGGGTTTATAGGATCCGGAGCTTAGCGCTTCGAGAACTATTCTCTCAGAATGCTTGTATTAGGCTTGAGAATACTTACCGTTCGAGCTCACGATCTCCCTTCCGGTCACTCTGAATTTTATCCAAAGTGAGTATATATTGCTTCTTTACACGCCTCTACATGATATCGTCCGAAGGATGTGCTGCTGGTGCCGAGCACATGCCAAGAACACATATTCTTTCAAGCACCTGCTTGGCAGTTGAAGCTTCCACAAAACAAATCGAGGGCTTGGCAGCGAGCCGGACTGAGCCTGCCTTGAAAAGAGCAAACCTTGTGGCTATTCATCACTATGAATGAAGAGCAAGTCCTTCCTAACTAGATTGTGGAGATCTAGTCATGGAGAGCGAGAATTGCCGAATTAGTATTTGAGCCATTGGAGCCTTTCAGCCCTCGAACTCACTCGAGGAAGCTCAAATGCAACCTCACTCCACACTGAGAGACGATTCATGAGTCGATTGGATGGGAAGGGGCAGAATGATCTCTCCGAATTCGGAAATAGTGAGCTGATTGACAGTGACTCAAAATGCAGCACGAGGGATGTGCAATTGGCGCGGGGAAAGAGTTCAGCGGGAAAGGGTTCCCGACGCGTTGGACGGTTAGAGTGGTTGTAGACTCACGGCATGATACCACTTACCCGACCTGGTTATCTAGACGCTTAGGCTAGGTATTAGAATAATTCGCAGTCGCTCCTATATCTTGACAGACAACCCCACGACGCAAACATACCGTACCGATGCTCCCTAAGCCCGACGGCCATCTGGAAAAGCACATAGAAGACAAGCAAATGTGCGCTCCGGCTGGCTTGGCGGATTACCTTCTATAACTAGGCGAGACATTCCTGGCTTAGTGAGTCGGCTGGCCAGTCGGACAAGGAGGTGATGTTGCATGGACTCGGCGGGAAGGAGGAGTGAGTGGGTAGGAATGTTCGGCGTTAGGACCGGCTCGCGTGGCACCACATGACCGGAAAAAAACAAAAGTGGACACCTCGTGGGGAGAGCAGGAGTGGAAAAAGTAAAAGATTCAACCTTAGTGTGGTTGACTTTCAGTGGACGCGCACCGGGCACTGGGCAGTCGTGAGGCAGCTTTATGTTGCTAGGGGTTCGCTCGCACGGTTACCCCGCGTTGACACACAACTTGGGGAGAATCAGAAAACATTGGTAGCCAGGGTGAATGGTATGAACGGCTGAGAAGGTGATCACAGTCTAAGACAAGATAACAGTCAGCAAAGAGCGCTTGATGCATTCTGAGAGAAGACGTCATGGCCTGCCAGACTCGAGAGTTCGGGAAAGACATGGAACTATGGCAGAACAAGAAAATGTGGAGAGACTCTTGGCTGGAGGGCTCCGTCCGGGGAAAAGCTTGGCGATGGAGGAGAACAGAGTCAATGACCACCAATTCTTGATCATCTGAGATAGTAGGTTGCAGTGGAGGAATAGAGATGGAGGGTAGGGAAGAAATAGACAAAGAGGAAAAATGGTCTGGGCAGAGCTGCAGCTGCCTCTTTTCTGACTCAGATACTCCTCCCACCCCCTATCTGCCTTTCAAAGTAAGCCCTTCCACCCTATCCCCGCATGGTTCTGATTCGGTCCAGGTGTCAGCCTCTCTTACCTCATGTGGGCGATCGGCAAGAGTCCGAAAGGCTAACTAAAGCCTGGTCCTCGCTGAGAAGATGCTAGTGTTAGACCCGAGGATGAATCGCGGGGTCTGTCATCCTCATGGCGTCGGTGAATGTGTGCGCCTGCCCGAAGTCGGGCTTTTTAAAACCGCGGCCGAGTCTCGAATTTCGGTTTATTTCCTTTTGCTCTTTTGACACATCACACAAGACTCTGCTTCCTATTTTCTTCCCCCTTCCTGTCTCTTTTCTGCCCCAACCTTGTCGTCTGCTCTTCTTTCCAGCATGTCTCGCGTCAAAGAGGACGGGCCATCGCGGGTCGTCCGGCAACATGCTCCGGATGAGGATGATTTGCCATCGATGAGCATCGGAAAATACCTGGCGACTAGACTTCCAACTCTGGTGCCCCCTATGAATCCTGCTCCTAATCCGATCAAGGCTCTTACTTTGCTCAGTGGCAAGCAATGGCTCTTCTTTGGCGTAAGTTACCCTCGATCGTCCACAGCAATTGATCACTGCTAAGCCGTATCTTTAGGTCGCCTTCTTTGGCTGGACGTGGGATGCCTTCGACTTTTTCACCGTCTCCTTGACCACCACTGAGCTCGCAAAAGCTTTTGACAAATCAGTCACAGATATCACCTGGGGCATAACCCTCGTCCTGATGCTCCGGTCCGTGGGAGCGATCGCCTTTGGCATAGCAGCCGATCGATGGGGCCGGAAATGGCCTTTCATCGTCAACAACGTCATGTTCATTGTGCTGGAGCTGGGAACCGGTTTCTGTCAGACATATCGTGAGTTCCTGGCTTGTCGTGCTCTGTTTGGAATTGCCATGGGCGGGCTATATGGCAATGCAGCAGCTACTGCGCTTGAGGACTGTCCAATGGAGGCGCGTGGTATCGTTTCAGGTCTACTACAACAAGGATATGCGTTCGGTTACCTGCTGGCGACTGCTTTTGCGCGTGGACTGGTCGACACGACTCCGCACGGGTGGAGACCGTTGTTCTGGTTTGGTGCATGCCCTCCAGTCTTGATCATTATCTACCGACTCTGTTTGCCTGAGACAGACGCCTTCATTGAGCGCCAAAGGACGCGAAACTCTGTTCGAGGCGGAGTGGCATCGACGTTCATGTCGGAGGGTAAGACAGCCTTAAAGCGACACTGGTTGCTCCTGATTTATCTCGTCTTGCTCATGGCGGGCTTCAATTTCATGGTAAATATCCCCACTGCTCCCTCCCCTTCGTCAGCAATCCACTGACTATAGCAGTCTCACGGCTCGCAAGATCTGTATCCGACCATGCTTAAGAGCCAGTTTGGCTTCTCGGCTGATGCCGTCACCGTCACCCAAGTCGTCGCCAACCTAGGCGCATTGACAGGAGGTACCCTGTGCGGGTGGGCAAGTCAGATCTTCGGACGACGATTCTCGATCATTGTGGTCAGCATTATCGGCGGTGCTCTCCTCTACCCGTACACTTTCGTGACCTCGACCAATGTTATGGCGGCCGCCTTCTTCGAGCAATTTTGCGTGCAGGGCGCGTGGGGGGTGATTCCTATCCATCTGATGGAGCTGTCCCCGGGCTCAATTCGCACTTTTGCCGTGGGTACAGCCTATCAGCTAGGTAACCTGGTGTCCTCGGCCAGTTCCACGATCGAGTCAACGATCGGAGAACGGTTTCCCCTACCACCTTCGGCCACAGGGGCCAAGCGGTATGAGTACGGAAAGGTAATCTGTATCTTCATGGCATGCGTTTACGTTTATGTGATCCTGGTGACATTCTTTGGTCCGGAGCGGTTGGGACGCCAGTTCGACGTGGCACACGATGCGGACCTGGCAGAAGTGACCGCCCATCGCGGCATGGCCGGCGAGGGCATTGAGAGTGATCCCGAGAAGGGCGCCGTGCGGACCCTGGAGGGTTGAAGTACGTGTTGAAGATACTTTGATTTACGAAATAAGATCTACGAAGTCATGATTTAGCGTCAGAGCTTATTGCACTGCACGAGATATGGAATCTACGTCTGCATTGAATGGGGTGACTTAGACAATTTCTAAGGCTTGGCAGGGTATGACAAGACATATTAATCAGATTCCATGATGCTCTATTTCCCAAGAGACCCATGCCTTCGTTGGTAGGACGAGGTCGCCTGTAGAACATGTAGGGAAAAATTATGGGCTTATGCATGGGCGCAGATTAGGTGTGCGAAGTAGATGGAGTTCGGGCAGCGTGGCTTGCCGCATTGAACACATTCCGAGCAGCTGTCGATCTGGGAGACGCCCGAACCGCAGTTACAGCAGACCCAAAGACCAGGCATAGAGAATAGTCTTCAAGAAGTAACAAAGGGGATTTCGGGTAGTGAGTAATATTCAAGATGACGTTCCGGATGTGAATAGAATATAACAAACAGTTAAAAACATGAAGATAGTGAACAGGTCGGCAGTGTCACATCAATCTGTTAGATTGGATTGAAGCAGTGCGATCATGCGTTCCTCTAAATCTTAGCAGTCTATCGAGTCAGTCAAGGACACGAGACACAACAAGAGATAGTCCAGGCTCCTAAAATCTCAAGGGGGCATCGGCATCTGCTTAATTGTAATGGGCTCATTGTCCTCAGTTTGAAGACGATCACAGGGTTGAAGTCTCTTCATTTGCATTGCCAGTACTTTGACATGAGAAGAAGACGAAAAAAACTTGCCTGTAGTGATCAGTGGGAATCATCGACCTGCACTTGCCTGTGGGGACGGGTCTGCAGGTGAACAGACAGTGTGGAGGTTCAACTGAAATGTCCGAAGTTCCCCCCGAGAGAAGGGGGCGCATTTATACTTAAGTCGGATGTGTTGGTTGACCCCGCACTCACTGAGCTGCTGTTGCCTGGAACTCTCACCTGCAGGATGAACTGCGTGCGTGGTCTGATGGCACTCAGGGGTGAATGTGTTTGCCCCTCGAAAATAAGGACTGCGAAGCAGGACTTGCAGGAGTTTTTTTTTTTTTTTTTTTTCCCGTTGATGCAGAACAACTCATGTACATAATGTACTGTATGTACTCCGTAGTTTGCCCGTTCTCCATCACTTACTCAGCTACGGGCTGGTGGTGGAGCCTCGAATCTCTCTCTCAGGGTCTCACGGAGAGTCCAGACTGTGGACGACTCCATACAGCAGTAAAGTATAGAGCAGCTGCAGGAGAGATGGTTCTTCGCATGAGCTTGTAATTGATGAAGTAAAATGTAGTGAGTCTACTGCATGCTCTCTTCTTGAGCATGCAGTAGAACTCGGGGTAAAAGAGAATTTCCTCATAGCTGTCAGGCTGACAGGATCCATGGACCTCTCATCCTTCGTCCCTTGAATCCAAGTCGGCTGGCAATGCGACGGTGACTTCATGACACCCAGTCCGCAAAGTTCCTTGGGGTTAAGGAAAGAAGTGAGGAGGGCAGTCACTGCCGCATCTTGAAATTTTCACTCACTCGACACAATACATAACTGTAACTGCTCAGTATATGGAAGAAAGAACAGGCCGATGTCGATTGTGCCTCGATCGTGCCGACTTGCATCCGCCAAGCCCGTTCCGTCTGCGGTGCCAAAAAAGAACCTCAACCAACCTTTGGTCGGTCGGGATTCTCTTCTCCATCGCCTCGCCTCGCTCCGCTTCTCCGGTCTGCTGCTTCTTTTGCTTCTCCTGGTATTCCTGCCCAGCTTGACTCGCCCTCCCTTTCGCTTCGCCTCGGCGTCTCTCGACCCTCGTCCTGCCTCCGTCGTCGCCGGTTTCCACCTCTCCTGCTATCTCTTCGTTCCTCCTCATTCCCCTCCTTATCGCCTCCGTCGGTCGCTCGTTTGTCCTCCGGCGAACCCCAAGCTCGTTCCCTTTAGGGGTCCATTCGGTCTCGAACCAACCACAAACAATTGCACGAGGAGGAACGGCAGCAATTTGCAAACCGGCTCAGCCAGTCTTTCTAGCAGAGTAGCCTATCCGTGTGCTTGTCCGATCGTTGGCCGGTGTCTCGCTTTGCCCATCGTCGCATTCCAGCCTCCGTCTTCTAGGGACGGATCCCCTTGCCGCCGTCCACCATTACCGCACACTTTCTCCAATCCACCATCTCTCGGTTTCTCCTACGTGCTGAATGATCAATTTGACTGAGGCCACTTCCAATGCACAGACGCTCGTCTGGCTCGCCGGCCGAGGACGATGCTGAAGACTCCGTGATCACCGTCTCTCGAACTCCGACAGAGCCCAGCCATGTTCCCCATATTCTGGATCCGCCGGAAAAATCCCGCTCGCAGGCAGCCAGAACCGGCACCAGCTTCGATCTGCGGCGAGACACCACGGGTGCCTCGAACCCTCGCTCTAGAAACTCAAGTCTCTGGCGCACGCCTTCCTCCTCTCATGAATCCCGATCATCATCCGCCATGACGCCGCTGGCCTCCCAGCGATTGCCCATGGAAGCCTCTCCCGATGGCCACCACCGCTTTCGCCCGTCGCGCCTCCGCAGTCCTTGGCCGATCTCCGTTCTAGCTGCGCTCATCACACTCTTCGCCTCCATATTCTTGTTTTTTATCTGTCGGTCTTTCACCGTGCGGCAAGTCGGCGGCGATGGTTGTGGTATCCCGGTCATGAGCCCTACGTTCATCCGCATGGTTGGATTCGATACGGAGCATACTCGGTTTGCCAGCAAGTATAACCTGTTTCTCTATCGGGAGGAAGGGGTGGACCCGTACAACCAGGAAAACCTCGGGGTGAGTTTTTGGCGCACATCTTGTTACGAAGTTCTCCATTGCCCTTCGTCGCGTACTGATATTCAACACTGGCCATAGCTCAACGGAGCTCCCGTGCTCTTCTTGCCCGGAAATGCCGGCAGTTACCGACAAGTTCGATCCCTGGCCGCTGAAGCGTCGCGACACTACGCCGATGTAGTCCGTCATGACCAGGAACGTCTCAAGGCGGGAACGCGAAGTCTGGATTTCTTCATGATCGATTTCAACGAGGACATGGCAGCTTTCCATGGCCAAACGCTGCTGGACCAGGCGGAATATGTGAACGAAGCCATATCATACATTCTGTCGCTTTACCATGATCCCCGACGATCGCGGAGGGACCCCAGTCTGCCAGACCCTAGCTCTGTCATCCTGATCGGACACTCAATGGGAGGCATTGTGTCCCGCACCGCTTTGACCATGGCGAATTACCAGGCGAATTCCGTCAACACCATCATCACCATGTCAGCCCCGCATGCGAAGCCTCCTGTCTCATTCGAATCGGACATTGTTCACACTTACAAACAAATCAATGATTACTGGCGTGAAGCCTACTCGCAGACATGGGCCAACAACAACCCGCTGTGGCACCTGACGCTGATCTCCATTGCTGGTGGTTCACGCGATACAGTGGTTCCCTCCGACTACGCCAGTATCTCGTCGCTCGTTCCGGAAACGCACGGCTTCACAGTCTTCACCTCCACTATTCCCGATGTTTGGATTGGGATGGATCACCTTTCCATTACATGGTGTGACCAATTCCGTAAGGCAATCATCAAATCTTTGTTCGATGTTGTAGACGTTCGCCGGGCTAGCCAGACAAAACCGAGGGCTGAGCGCATGCGCATCTTCAAGAAATGGTATTTGACTGGTTTGGAGAGTGTAGCGGAGAGAACACTCTCCCAAAAAGGTACTGTCACTATTGCGCTATTCACTGCATATGGTACTGACAGCTTGAGCAGAGCCCAGCACACTATTGACGTTAGAAGACAGCACCAATACCATACTCTCGCAAGGCCAGCGGCTTGTTCTTCGCGAGTTCGGCGAGGAGTCCGGTCCGAATGTGCACCTGCTGCCGGTCCCTCCGCAAGGCGTGGCAGGGAAGAAATTTACACTACTTACGAATCAGCAGTTCGACAAACCCGGAGAACACGGGACCCTGGAGGTTCTGTTCTGCAGCGTCTTCCCTATGCACAATGGTAAATCTGCGGGCGTCTTCTCGATGAACATGGACTTTTCTGGTGGTAGTGCCGGCTCAACCCGTCTTGCTTGCAAGAATGCCGCTGAAGATGGGATTCATCTGCCGGCATCGACGCACTCTTCAAGGCATGCTTACGACAGGGTCACTCCATTCTCTTACCTACAGTATGATCTGGAGGACCTTGCAGAGCACCAGTTCGTTGCGGTTGTTGACAAGGCCCGTTCGCCAGTTCGCGGCTGGATCGTGGCTGAGTTCTCCGATAGTTCGGATTCAGTCATCCGAGCCCATGTGGGCTTGGGAGGCCTGCTTAGCGCTGGTGTGAAGATGCGACTGCCCGCCACTCGTCCGATGCTCACAGAAGTCAAGATTCCTGCTCTGCATTCCAGTCTGTTGAACTACAAGCTCAAGATTGTGCGACGGGGTCCGCGGCATCAGCAAGAGCTTTTCGCACCGTTGTTGCGCCAGTCAATTCCGGATCCACACGAGTCAAAATTCTTCGTCAATGTTCAACATGTCCATGTCAACCTGCACGGCGTTGCACCCTTTATGCCTCCTCCCCTTCGCGAGCAGGCAGCCTTGGGCGGGGTGTCTTTCCAGCTGTGGACGGACCCGACTTGCGAGTCTTCGGTTGACATCTCCTTGGCAGTGGATATTCTGGGTAGCTTGGGTGAGCTTGTCATGCGTTACCGGACTGTCTTTGCAGCCTTTCCGGTTCTTGTCATTGCACTTGTCCTCCGCAAGCAATTCCAGGTGTATAACGAGACAGGCTATTTCATCACTTTCCTAGAGGGCCTTGACAGCACCATACGGTCATCCCTGCCCATTCTGCTGCTGGCTATGTCACTCCTGGCTTCCTCCCTGGCTACATCTAGCACCTTGCCTCAGCGTGACGACCCGTTCCACTGGCGCACGAACGCTACGGAAACTCCAGTGGACTATACCAAGAATGACCTCCTTCTGGGCTCCCAGGATGCATTCTTCTGGTTTCTAGTACCGATCTTTGGTATGATCAGTGTGGGTGTTTGTGTCCTAATCAACTACATTGCTTTGTCTCTGCTTTCGGTGCTGGCCTTTATTTATGGTCTCTTAAACAGCCGGTCAGGGTACATCAAGCGGGATGACAAGGGGTAAGTTTTCTGGCCCTGTTTTGTTCAGACTCACACTAAGTGTAGCAGAAATCTTTCCATGTTCTGTGCTCCTACCCCCAGACGGCGACTGATCAACACGGCGATCCTATTGATCCTTGTCTCCACGGTTGTACCTTACCAATTTGCGTACATGGTGGCCTGCATTGTGCAACTGGCTACCTGTGTGCGCGCCCAATGGCATGCCAAAGAGACCGTAAGGCTCCTCTAACTTTTCTTTCGAACCTTGCTAATGGTTTTGCCAGAATTCCACGACCCATTATAACTTTGCCAACTACACCTACTCGATCTTCCTGTTAATGCTCTGGATTCTTCCGATCAACATCCTTGTTTTGCTTGTCTGGGCGCACAATCTTGTGGTTCACTGGTTCATGCCCTTTTCTTCTCACCATAACGTGCTCTCTATAATGCCCTTTATCCTGCTTGTCGAGGCTATGACTACAGGAACCATGATTCCTCGAGTCACTACACGGTATGATTCTTTGCAATGAAGCGGCACTTGCGGAGAAAACTGACAATTACAGGTTGAAAAACATCACCTCTGTTATCCTCTTCGCCATTGCGGTCTACTCGGCAGTGTACGGGGTTTCTTACGCCTACCTGCTTCACCATCTTACTAATATACTGGCTGCTTGGCTGGTCGTGATCTACCTGTTTGGCAGCGGTTTCTCGATCCGTCGGCTGTGGCGGCTGGTGGACCCTGATGAAGGGACGCCCACCACGTCGGAAGCTGGCAGCCACATGAAGAAAAAGCCATAGCAGTCTCAAATTCGTGGATTTCTTTTTCTCCTTTCGCTTCTTATATGTTTCTCTTATCTTCTCTGTTGCATTTTGCCGGTTACTCCCGTGGGACCATGATTATAAGGAGTTCAATATCTTTTGTTTTGGAGCGGCGTCGTTGCGTTTTTTGCCTGTCCGAGTGATAGGCCTCCCTACATGTACAGGATTTTGTTACAGTATCACCCCGATCTGTGCGCGCCGTGAGTCGTCTGTATATACGGTGGGAACTGGGATATAGACTCTGACCAGGAGATAAGATAATGTACGCAGACTTAGACGAGATTGAGGTTTTAGCATACTAGTAGAGCTCTTATCGAAAGTGCCCTCGCGGGTCTTGGGGAAGTATGAGCTGCAAATCTGCCCGCAGTGTAGTGTCCAAGAAGACCTTCTGTTGTGGGTCAGACTGCTTCAAGCCCGCCTAATAGAATCCGTCAAAACTTCGGGACAACGTTCATCTTCCCCCACTGCCCGCCCTCAGATTGGTCAATGGCAGCTCTAGATTTTTGGACGGGCGATACATTGAGTTGTGCAAGTTTTAGGTCGTCAACTGCCGTGCACATCAGCATGATTCAAGGTCTCCACACCTATACGGGATTGCAGTCACAGAACGGTGCAGCCACCCACCGACTGCCACTGGAATCCAGGGTTTCTCTGGGTTCGAGACTTTAGTGCAATGGCTGCCCTGATGGGGTGTGCGGGTCTTCCAGCTGTTATTAGAGCCATCGTATCCCCATTCGAAGTCAAACCATGATTTTACTACAGTCCAATCACAGAGAATAACTAATCCTTGACCCGATTCATAGCCGAAATGCAAGCTTCCCCCGCCTGGATCCTCGAGGATCAAAAAGGTCTGGAAAGTCTCAAACTCGTGGACAAAAAGCCCGTCCCTTCCCTAGGCGACCACGATGTTCTGGTGCGCATTCACGCCGCCTCGCTCAACCACCGCGACCTAGCCATCGCAAAAGTACGACCATCCCGTTCCCCTTCCCAAACCAGAAAGCTAAACCGCGATCGATGCTCCAGGGCGCCCATTCCCTAGTGATCCACCCACATGTAGTAGCCGCATCCGACGGCGCCGGCATCGTCGAACGAGTCGGGCCTCAAGTACAGGGCCTGCAGCCCGGCGACCAAGTCTGCACCTACATGGTGCCGAACAAGCCCGCCGACGAACCGGTCACTTTCGCGGACATCAGCCGTGGGCTGGGCCAGCAGGTGGACGGGACGCTTCGCCGGCAGGCGATCTTCGATGAATCGGCGCTGGTGAAGATGCCGTCCGGCCTGTCGTTCCTGGAAGCCAGCACGCTGACGTGCGCGGCGCTGACGGCCTGGAATGCGCTGTTCGGGTTGGCGTCGCGGGCGCCGAAGAAGGGCGATGTCGTGCTCGTTCAGGGGACCGGCGGGGTGTCGGTTATTGCTTTGCAGGTATTGTGTTCCAAGCTAACTTCCCCCCCGGAGAATCTGGGAGTCGGGTTGACTGACTGAACACCGGATCGGATTTTGCAATAGTTCGCGTTGGCAGCCGGCGCCACCGTGATCGCAACCACCAGCTCCGACACCAAGGCGCAGCGACTCCACGCTCTCGGCGCGCACCATGTGCTCAATTACCGCCGTAATCCCAAATGGGGCGAGGCTGCCAAGCAGCTTACCCCGGACGGTCAGGGCGTGCATCTGGTCGTCGATGTGGGTGGGCTGTCGACGGCTAGTCAGTCGCTGAAGGCCGTGCGGCCCGAGGGTGTCATTGCCATGACGGGGCTGCTGGGCGGCCCTCCCCCGGACTCGGATCTCAATACGTTGATCGACTGTCTTGTGAATCTGTGTACCGTGCGGGGGGTTTTGCTAGGTACGAGGCGGCAGTTTGAGGAGATGAATCGGTTCATTGAGGAGCATCAGATTCGGCCGGCGGTCGATGAGAGGGTCTTTGGGTTTGCGGAGATCGGAGAGGCGTATCGGTATATGGAGGAGCAGAGGCATTTTTCGAAGGTTTGTGTGAGGGTTGATTGAGTATTCTTGTTGAAAATGGAAGGGTGTAGGCAGAACAATGGGTAAAGTTTATGAACGGTTTATGAGATAATTTGCAAGGGTGGCGCGGTAAGGAACAGCTCGAAAACATGATGCAGTACAAGCTCTGGCAGTCAAAATAAGGTGGTTGTTGAAGTATACATCCTCTGCTCGTTCCCCTCATTCTAGACCCGAAAGTGACGTTGTATTCCGACCCCGACGGTGGTGGCCAGTTCCTTTCCCCCCTCCTCTTTCTCTCTCCCCTCTTCTTTATCCTAGTCTTTTCATCTGCCAATTGCCTCAATTCTTCTTGTCCTTTGACAAAAAAAGCAAAGCCATCGCCACGCAAGAGACGTCATCCCAGTTTCCGAACAGCTAACCACTGCATATAACCACCAAGCTCTCGTCCTGCTTCCCTTCCCCTCCCTCCTAACCATTTATTTCCCCTCCCTCTCAATTCTACCTTCGATCTAGTATAATAAACCCTCACCACGAACGCCTAATTTCCAGCCACCCTCACCGTACACACAATCTGAAAATCAACTCCACCTCTACACCTCCCTACCAATTCACCCCCGTCAAAAGGCAAAGACATCAGAATGTCCGCCACCAAAACCCGAGCCACCCACCCCGAGTCGGAGGCCATCCAGCTCCCTACAAACGCGACTACGGCAGACCGCTCCGGCGGCTCCTCCTCTTCCTTGAGCGCTGAGCTCGGGGCCGCGGGTCGCAGCGCATCAACAGAGAAGCCGTGGAAGCCGCCCGTGGTGCGGCAGCAGAGCTGGAGTAACGAGGATCAGAAGCATGAGTTGCAGGCGAGGTTGTTGGGGTTGGAGGAGGGCGAGAAGCCTGGTTTCTCGGAGGCGCCGGCTGGGGTTCAGTGATTGATTGAATTGGGGGTTCAGTTGGGGGGGATCGGATCGGGGAGAGGGGAGATGATTATATGATGATTATGATTATGGCTCTGAAGATTGACGGGTGTGTGTAGTCGGTTGAGTGGGGGGTTCGTATCGATTTTCCTTTAATGAGTAAAATTGGAGGTGAGGGAGATTGTGCTGAGCGAAAGTCTGCTGTTAATGCTGGTGCAGTTTAATAAAGTGACTATTTCTTGAGATTATTGGATAGTTCATGGAGGTGAAACTGTTGAGAGTGTCTAGTGCGGGGAAGCACGGGGATTAACTGCTGAATGATTTCTTTAAGGGTATACACTTTCGCATCTACGAGTGTGAATTGATAACACTAGAGAAGGATATAATACAAAATATTTGCCTGAGAGAAAAGGTTAGTATACAAGTATAGTCTAAGTTAGTATAAACATCTCCGCCAGTGGAGTAAGATCATCGTCCCCTCCGCCTTCGGCTGTTCGTCCGCCGCCGCCATCACTGCAACTTCCGTCAGCCACTTTCATTCTTGTAAATCTTCAAACTCCTCCTCCCTTGGCGCCTAAGACAGTGCGCGCTACTCTGTTCCAGCGTTCTCCCAAATGTGGCGTTTAAGTCACTTATGCGTCCCTCCTTTCCCATTCGCTGAAAGGAATTCTGGATAGTCGAAATCCATCCCACCCACGTTAAATAGTGGACATCGCAGCGCCGGCCAAGTGATGGATCGTCACCGAAAGCGTACGCTTTTCCAGAATACCTACACCCACTTAGGGAACAAAAAATATTTATTTATTGGCTAACCCTGCACTCTGACTACAGGGGAACTCCGCAATTTCAACGAGAAAGCCTGGGCTGGCGAGACTGGTAAAAAACGCCCTTTTTCTTCCCCGATAATGACGCACCATACGCTCACCCCCGCGTGTTCTTTCTCACTGCATCGCACACACACACTTACTCACTCACTCACTTTTTTCCCTCTATAAGATTGCTAGTGTTACTATACTGATTTTGTTACCTTGCTATGAACAGACATCTTCCCCGTCAGCAAAAACCTCGATTCCGCCCTGAAGAAAAACACCGCCTTCATCAAGCGTCTCCGCACAGGGATCAATGCCTCCGCCCAACAGACCTTCCTCGCCGACATCCGCACCCTATCGCTCCACAAGTACCTATCGGAGATCATCTCGGCCTGCTACGAGGGGCTCTGCAAGCTCAAGTCGCCCGGCGAGATCGCCACGGGAGTTGAGATCGCGAGCGCTCTGCACCAGCGGTTCGGCCCCGGCGAGTTCACGCGCCAGATCGGATGGCTGTTGGGCCGTGGCCTGAGCACGCCGGACAAGGGCCAGCTTAAGGCGCTGAGCCAGGAGGTGCGCGAGCGCGAGGAGAAGGAGCGGCTGTCGCGCCACCGGGTGCTGCTGCGCGTCGTCACGGAGCTCTGGCTGGTGGGCGTGCTGCGAATGCTGGACGATATCGATCGGCCGGATGATCTGGGCGCCGCGGCTACCAAGGGCGGCAAGGATGCTGGTGTGGTGGGCAAGGCGACCGACGGGCCCGTGAAGAGCAAGGCGCCCCCTTCCGCGGCCAACAAGGATGGTGCCGGCGAGAAGGAGTCCGAGCCGTTCCCTATGGAAGTCCTCAAGGATCTTCTGGGTCATGATCGCGAGCATCTGAACTTGCCTCTCGCGGTCTTGTTTGTCAAGAGCTTTAGCTGGGATGTGCTGGGGACTAAGTTGGTGGAGGAAGGGCGGAAGACCGTCGAGGCGGACGGCGCCACGACAACTACTACCACGAATGGAGCCTCCGGGGATGCGGTGAATGATGGGGCTGATGGTGAGGCGGAGGAGAATGACCCCCCGTTGATTCCCGAGAAGCTTCAGCTGCGTTTCCGCCATATCTTGAACCGGTACTTGGATGACGTCAAGGCGCATGTTGTTCGTGATCAGAGAGCGTTGGCGGCGCAGAGCCGGCGCAATGCCGAGGCGTACGTGAAGAGTGGTGAGATCTTTGAGGACCGCCAGGCCAACTTCGAGAAGCAGACCAAGTCGCTGGAAAAGCTGGTTGCCAATACCCAGGTTCTATGCGAGGGTCTCGGGGCGGAAATGCCGGCCTTGGCCGAAAAGGAAACCACCGATGCGGCATCGGCTGGTGGAATCGGGCTGGTCAAGACGACTGAGTACCTGCGTGGTCAGGGTGAAGGTGCTGGCATCTGGGAAGATGAAGAGGAGCGGCGCTTCTACGAGAACCTAGTTGACCTCAAAGGCAAGGTGCCGGCCGTGCTCTTGGAGGATGGCAAGAAGAAGAAGCCCGAGTCTGACGAGGCAGCCAAGAAGAAAGGGGAAGGGGAAGAGGCAGCAACCGCAGAGAAACCTGAGGCTGTTGCCCTGGCCCCAGCATCGGAGGAGAAGAGTGCAGATGCCGACGATCAATCTGCAGCTTTCGTCAGCAAGACCGTGGGCGCTCAGGTGGATGCGCTCCTTGCCAAGTTACCCGACTTGCAGACCAAAGACCATGTCGATCAGATGGCCTTGGATTTCTGCTTCCTCAACTCGAAGGCGTCGCGCAACAGGCTTATCAAAGCGGTTTCGGATGTTCCCAAGGGGCGTATTGATCTCTTGCCACTGTACTCCCGTCTGGTCGCCACGCTCGGGCAGTATATGCCTGACATCCCCCAGGGATTGACTACATACCTTGATGAGGAGTTCAGAAGTCTTCAGCGCCGAAAGTCGAAGGA
Organism: Aspergillus homomorphus CBS 101889; assembly: GCF_003184865.1. Classification (NCBI taxonomy): domain Eukaryota; kingdom Fungi; phylum Ascomycota; class Eurotiomycetes; order Eurotiales; family Aspergillaceae; genus Aspergillus; species Aspergillus homomorphus. The sequence continues at coordinate 595,027 of NW_020291902.1, forward strand.
GTTCTTGGGGCAGGTCCGGATGAGCAATGTTCGCTATCTGGCGGAATTGACGAAGTTCGGTGTTGTTCCGGAGCACATCATCTTCCATTGCTTCAAGGTTTCATTGGACGATTTTTCACGGATGAACATCGAGATCATCGGCCATCTCCTGGAGAATTGCGGTCGCTACCTCCTCCGCAACCCGGAGACCTCACCGCGGATGGCCTCTTTCCTGGAAACGCTGGGAAGGAAGAAAGCGGTGCAGCATCTTGGCCAACAAGAGCGAATGATCATCGAGAATGCTGTTTACTACGTCGATCCGCCACCGCGGCCTGCCATCCAGCAGAAGGAACGCACGCCCATCGAAGCTTATATCCGTCGGTTGGTGTACCTGGACATGAACAAGCGCAACTACACCAAGATCCTGAAGTCGATCCGCAAGCTTCATTGGGAAGAGGGCGAGGTGGTCGACATTCTTGAGAAAGTCTTTAGCAAACCAGTCAAGGTCAAGTATGGTAACATCCATTTGCTCGCGATCTTGGTCAGCGCTCTTTACCGGTACCACCAGGAGTTTGTGATCGGCGTTGTGGACAACGTTCTCGAGCAGATCACCTTGGGTTTGGAGCAGAATGACTTCAAGTTCAACCAGAAGCGTGTTGCTGAGGTTAAGTACCTTGGAGAACTCTACAACTATAAAATGATCGACTCGCCTGTGATCTTTGATACCTTGTATCGCATTGTCACCTTTGGCCACGGTAAGTCCTGGCCCAAATCTTGCCAAGGGCATTTCTAATGTGTCTATAGAAGGCGGAACGCCGATGGCGGGGAAGATCAACCCGTTGGATTTACCCGATGACTTCTTTCGTATTCGTCTGGTCTGCACGCTGCTCGATACATGCGGTCATTGCTTCGATCGTGGGTCCGCTAAGAAGAAGCTCGATTTCTTCCTCACCTTCTTCCAGGTATGGCTTTTATAGAGGGCATTTGGACTAGCGACTAATTTGAACAGTACTACATGCATACCAAAGATCCCTTGCCTATGGACGTTGAGTTCCTTGTTCAAGACACCTACTCGATGACTCGTCCTCAGTGGAAGCTGGCGGCCGACCTTACCGAAGCCACTCAAGTGTTCGGAGACGCAGTCGCGCAGAATTACAAGATGCAGGATGCTGAGCGGCCTGCGGAAGCCGAGGAGGAGGATGCGGAAAGCAGCTCTTCTGACGATGATTTGGAGGAGGATGCTATTCCCGAGGCGGAGGATGATCAGGAGTCCAGTGATGAAGCCGAGGTAAGTTCTTATTGAGATTATCACCAAGAGTATGCTAATGAGTATAGGCGTCCGGCGCGAACGCTGAGAACACCGGCGACAGCGAGTCCGAGGATGAACAGATCTTCGTCACCCGGCAGGAAGAGGAACGTGACCCGGAGGCGGAGGCCGACTTCGATCGCGAGTTCGAAAAGATGATGTCTGAGAGCATGGAATCGAGGAAGTTCGAGCGCAAGGGCGTGTTCGACATCCCTCTGCCCATGAAGCGGTCTGGTCGTGAGGCTGCCGCGGAAAGCGTCGCGGAGCCTCCCAAACCTACCACCAACACCGTGGCATTTTCGCTGATGACGAAGAAGGGCAACAAGCAACAGGTGAGCTTCTGCCATTTTCTGCGTGGCGTATATCATTCTAACCGTCCAGACTCGCACTATCGACTTGCCGTCCGATTCCAGCTTCGCGGTGGCGATGAGAAGCCAGCAGCAAGCGGACCGGGAGGAGCAACAGCGGATCAAGAACCTGGTCTTGAATTATGAGATGACCAACGAAGTCGATGCCAATGCCGAAGGTATGTTATTCGAAGACGAGCCATGGAACAAGTCTGACCGTTGCAGCTGCGGCCGAGAAACGCTCACCCCATCGTGATACCCGCCTCGACAAGTCGGGCAGTAACAGAATGGCCTTCCGGTCTCGGAAGCTTCAGCTGAGCGACGTGAACTGGTAGACGGGGGTGTTAACTTCGTATTACACTGCGGTGTTTTCTCAACCAAAGTGGACAAATAATATGCAGGCAGATATACCGCGTGGGGAGGGACTCTTCTCTCAAGACGAACCGAAGAACCTAATCGAACGTCCCTTTCTAGCTGTCATGCCACAGTTTCGGCTGCAAGGAGCATTGAGCCACTACCATGACGAGACCTCGAGCCAGCCTGATCTGACTGACCGTCGGACTGGATAATTGGGCCCCATGCTCGTGCTCATTCGCAATGAACAACGCGTCTGTTCAACACAGTTTGCATCATGTTGAAAAGAGTGGGTATGTGGCAGCCCTCCCCTCGGTCCTTGCAAGAGGTGTTCAAGATCTGGAAGAACGGGTTTCTGCTGTGCCTTCTAGGCGAGGGTCGGATGAGACGAAGTGGATAAATCTTGCTGTATTCGATCTTAGAATGAGATAGATAATCCGAGGGTAAGATAGCAGATGGAAGTTGAAGGGAGAGGCTAGGAAATAAGAATGGCAATCGCTGATCTGACGGTTTAATTACCGTTCAAAACATGATGTAAATTGAAAGTAGTAGGAATAAGTAGTCATCATTTAAGCTCAACATCTATGATTCTTGCAGAAATCCAACACCGAAAACTCCAGTGGATCACTCACTTCCCTCAATCAATCAATCAATTATCCAAGACAGTCAACAAAAACAAACAAATCCATCCCAATGGGAAAAGCAAGGCATATATCATAATCATTACCCCGAGACCTTTTTTTCCCCCATCTTCATCATTATCTTCAATTCCTTCCTCCCAATTATACCATTATATCTTTTCCCCCTTCTAAACCCTCCTCACCCCAAACCACAATTGTAAAATGATCACCGTAGGGAAAGATACGTCCCCAAAACCTCATAATCGACCTTCTTCCCTGCGCCCGACGACCCCGATCCTCTAGAGGCCGTCATAGTGGTATGCTTGCTCTTTTTCGAAGGCGTAGTCTTCATCTCTCTCTTGGTCTTGGTCTTGGTCTTCGTGCCGGTTTCTTTAGGCGAGGTAGGGGATGTGGTGCCCAGGTCTTTCGTCTTGCTTAGGTACTTGGTCGTGAGGGAGCGGAGGGTGGAGGTCGAGGAGGCGAGGCTGGATGTTTCTGAGGCGGAGTCGTCGCGGTAGGTTTTTGTGGTTGAGGTGGTGGAGAGCGTGGGGGTTAGGGAGGGCATTTTCGTCTTTATCTTGTTTGGTCTTGGGTTTTGGTGTGGTTGGTATATCGTGGTGGTGGTTGTGTTTGATGTTGTTCAGTGGGTATGTGGTTGTAGGAGGTATGCTTGTGTATGTATATGTGCAGGGTACTCCGTAGTTGTCAACGATGTGATGTGTCAGATAGATAGCTGGATGCTTATTGAATAAGATAGAGAGGAGGTAGGTAGCTTGTTGAGTAGGTATGTCCTCAATTAAGTATAAGTATGGAGTATGAAGTATGAAGTATGAACAAGTAAAATCAAAGGAGAATCCACATTCCTTATATACAATTTCCCCAATCCAAGTAAAGCATGTAAATAAATCCCACCCCCACGGTCCTCTCTACCTAAAACCAATTACTCACTCATTCACTCACCTGTCATTTTCATTGTTCTTGTCACCCACTGGCAGTGTCACACTCACACAACGCCGAATCCGAGCCCACCCCCATGAATCTACTCCGAGAAACACGGAATAAACCCGAGCAACAAAAAGAAAAATAAAAATAAATGCATGGACCAAGCCCTGGGACTTGGCGTTAGCCCCGGGGCCCAGCCACGAATGGGAATTGGAGGTTTCCCGGAAGCCCACCCATCATTGGCATTGGCTTGGGAGATTTGTATCGGGGTGCTGATGCGGTTTAGTTTTTTTTTTTTCTTTTTTTTTTTTTTCTTAGTGGGATGGTTGGTTTCTGTTTACCTTTGTTTACTATTGTAGAACTGCAGTGGCTCTGGACTTTTGAATCCTGACCCTGAGGCCAGTAAGTAGAGTCCATCATTTGCATAAGTGACAACCTACCACCTACTTTGAAATAACCAGCCACCCCATCAAAAATACCAGTAGTCTCGAATCAAAGATACAATAAAGTGCAGTGGAGGCACCGAACGGGGCATTTGCACCCTTTGCACCCTTTGCATCACATACCAAGCCGCGAAGGGCGTGGGAACAACGACGCATTTGTCAGGCAGGAAACTCCAAACCCGAAACACGAGGCGTGATGAACTTTAGTTTCGACTGTAGATAGAAGGCCGGGATCGGAGTCCAGGTCGGGTTGAGTCAGTGGGGATGGCAGAGATTCTATGTAGACATTAGGTAGATAAGACCTGGGTGGGATTCGTATACGCAGGGTTTAGTCTTGATGAGTGGGTTAATCATTGGTTGCATGGTTGTTTCTGCCTGTTGCTTTGTCTGCCTGGAGGTATACCTACTTCGAATTATACTAGACTTGTTGGGGTGTTGAGGTATACTTTTCATTCGACAGAAAACACCCCACTATGAAGGGGATACTATACGGAGGACAGAGTCAACTGCTCAGCCCTCATCCCAGGTCAATGACCGACAGATAGGCCCTGAAATGTGTAACAACAACCCCGTGCAGCTTCCAAGTAACTACATGATCGACACCCTGAAGTCAAGTCCCAGGTTCGCCAAGTCCAGATCGGATCCTGCTTCCAGCCATGAATAATCAAGAAAACAATAACCTCCGTTAAGGTTGAGTGGGTTCTCCCGCTCTTCATGTCCACATGCGTATCCCGCTCCCAGATGACTCAAATCCGTCATAACTAAAGTTCTAGGCTTCAATCCCGCCTTTGTCCTACATCCCACAAGAATCGGTAAAGCATGTGCTTGATTGTTGAGGTGGCTATGCAGTGCGGTGACGATGACTCGATTACAATTACAAGCTAGTTCTTTGAGATCATTCCTGGGTTATGACGTTGGGTTTGCGGGCTGGGCTTTTTTTCTTTCTGTCAGTTTAGTCCGAAGGAGTGTCGTGTTCATTCCGAGGGTTCGAGATTTTAACTCCGATGCCGCTGGTCAACGCCGAGGGGGGTTGCTTCTTCGAGTTTCTTTGGGTCTAGAAGTTTAGGCTTGGATTTCTAATCGTGTGATTCTCAGATGTTTCGATATCTTGTGCAAAATTGATTCCCTCGTTTGATTCTGGGTACGCTCGTGGGCTGAATGGGTGTGTGTCATATTCATGGCAGTGCTGGTGTCTGCTATGTGACACTGTATGCAGATGCGGGCAATCTAATCTCTTGGCGGGTTTGTTCTGTACGTCCAGGATTTCAGAGAACGGGGGACTCGTCGGATGAGGTCTAGGTCGAAATTTCGGGGCTTGTTGCTATCTCACAGGGCGCAGAATGCGTCACGAATGATAGGATCGAAAGAAATCCTCTCATGCTACTTAACTTTACGGAAAAAAATGCTTTGAAAGCCTCACGAGTCTCTGCAGCCGGGGTTTTCAGTTCTGCCTTGCAAACATGACCCCAGAATGATTATACCAAAGCCTATCCTGCATCGAGTGGCTCCTCGAATTCCCTTCTCATCGCATCCACAATCTCGCCCCACGCAGCTGGGAGATCTTCCTCACGCGAGATCAGCTCTTTGCTGAGACTCTTCCCCATGTCTCCAACAAAACCAGGCATCCCTGAAGAAGTGCAATGCCAGCGGATAAAGCAGGAAGATGAGCCGGGCGACGAAGTCCCGCGCCTTAGGCAGGTCGGCGAAAGCCTCCGAGAAGAAGACAGGCCAAATGGGCAAGGCCCCCATGTCCAGCCGCCGGGGCGTGTCCCTCTCGGCGATCTGTGACAGTACGTGTTGAGTGGCGGCTACATTTGCCGCATGGTTCTGTGCCGGGATGCCCGCGGGTGTCTGGTAGAGTTGGGAGAGGATTTGAGAAGCAAAGCTGAGAGGCAGAATTTGTTTCCCGGTTAGGTTTTGAAATCAACGGTCAGAAGCGGCTGATATAGCAACTCACTTATGTATTCTGGAGGCTGCATGATAGCTTCTGGTCAGTTTCTGCGGATTGTCCTGAGGACTTCCGGGCCTGCCATCGTCTGTTCCCTCCGCTATCTGGCTGAATGAACTAGTCTTGGGTCCCAGCAAGACACACCCGCGAACCAACTTTGCTATTCGCAGGACCTCGTCCAGGTAATTCGCGGATGGATCTGTTAATCGATGTTGTGCAATTGCCAACACGACAATATAGATTGAGCACACCAGAGCCGCCGTTGGCCGTGGCGGCGGATAGCCGGATGACAATCTTGGAGAGCGCGGAGCATGCTTTGTCGCTGTAGTCGAAGGCGATGATCGTCCAGAATTGTCTCCGGTTGGGTTCAAGATCCGCCAGGTGCAGGGCTGTGAATGCTAGGAGACTGTCTACTGTGGAGGAGTGCCCGGTTGCCACTTTGGATAAGACGCTGTGCCATTGAGTTCGGCTGTGGTTGTCGTCGGCTACTGTCAGATGAGTGTGGGTGTAGTAATGGTGGAGGAGGTTTGCTTCCAGAAGTCGAGTGTCGACCTGAAGACTCTTTGTCGCTGCAGAAAGAGGAGTCGTTGTCACTGGTGGAGCTGGGAGTGATGCAGAGGAGGAGGAAGAGACTCCGCCATTTGGATCCTTAGGAAGTGAGTGGTGACTACTTGATCGGGCATTGGTTCCCCGCGGTTTGCAGGCATAGTGGCAGGCTAATCGACGATCACTGCAGAACGTACAGGCTGGGAGCCCTTCATCACACTGGAAGAAGTCGTCAGCATTCTTTGCTTTCTAGGATAGAGACGCGGTCTCCAGGAACAGGGCTGAAAGACCCACTGGCAGCGGATGTGGGAGTCAGTATACCCTTGATGTGTCTTTTCTTGCACTCGGCACAGCCATGCCGTGACTTTCGATGGGGACGTCGATGCGGCATACGGCTCTGGTATTGATACACTGATAGGCATTCAGAGAAATAGGTTTGGACAATGATAGATGAATGAGATGGGAGCTAATACGAGAGAAATTCCGTATGCAACGCCTCCACCGTCTTCCCCGGATAGGAGATTGCGCTATGCTATTCTAGGCATAGACTACTGTCATTTGACGGTATACGAATTACGGATAACTTCGATTGGCTGAGTGAGGATGCACTAGCGGGTATCTTCGTTTATATAGTGATCGAGCATTAAGGAATCATGTAATCTGTCAATAACATATAATCCACCTGTACGTGCCGCGTCCAGGACACAAACCCATCTACATCGCTCTTTACCTGTCTACCTACCTACCTACCTATCTACTTATCTGTTGTTCCTCTATGTCTTTGCTTTTCAGCAGTAATCTTGGACCATGATACCAGACCATGCGGCTCACGAGCCACACTCAGACCTTGAGGGTGATTACGATGCTGGAGGTAGAGATTTTCTAGATGAGATCATCAAACAAAACGACGTGCCTCTTCTCCTCCGCTACAACCAGCAAGCAAAAGAGGACGGTGAGGATATTTTCAGCCGGGTAAAAGTAAGCCTTTACGGCTACTACCCGTTGCCGCCATTCTATTCCGCGGCGAATCATGGAAGTCTTGACACTTTACGCGCCTTGATCGATCTCTACCAGTCCGACCCTACGCATTCTCAACAGCCGCTGGAAAAATATCTGCAGAGACTTGACTTTCGAATACTTAATCTCGCCTGTGGTAACGCTGATCGGAAAATGACACAGTTTCTACTCGACCATCAACCACCCCTGGGCGCGTGGCGGGATCGGGATGCCAAGGGGGCGACACCGCTGATCTGTGCCGCACAAGCTTTTCTGGGTAACGTGCAGGCCTTGAAGAGAAAGATGAAGGAGACAAGTCCCGCGGGGATCCGGGAGAAGTTGCGAGTGCACCACGCTCGCTATGGCGAGTTTATCGAGTTCTGTTTGGCCAGTGGTGCTTCGGTCCGCGAGACAGATCAATACATGCTTCCCTATCAACTCGGATGGCAAGCCCAGCCTGGCGACCATGAGATACTGGGGGACACTGTGCTGGGTAATATGGTAACCCGCGCTAGCTATATGATGGTATCCCGCTTGATCGCGGCAGGCGCCGATACGCATATTGTGCAGACATGGTACGATCCCTATGCCTTTAGCGGTGGCTTGCGGTGCGCCGGGGTCACGCCACTGCATATTGCTAGTAGATACTGGAATCTGGACGCGATACAAGCGATACTGGACCACAGGGGTCAGACCGGACTGGCCGAGATGGTTTCAAGAAGAGATGACCACGGACGGCCACCACTCCATTGGGCGTTAATGGGCGATAAGGACGAAATAGCCACCTTGACTTCTTCGGAAGTAACCTCGCGCCTGTTGCGTACTGTGAAACTGCTTCTTGATATTGGGCCAGCGATGGTCAATGTGAAGGATCAAGTAAACAAGACAGTACTGCACTATGCGGTTAACAGTCGTGTGGGGGATGCCGACTGTCTCGCAGCAGTGAAATTACTTCTGGAGTACCAACCCGACCGGAATATCCTGAACGCCCGGAACATCGACGCGGATAGACCGGGCTCAACTGTTTTGCATTACGCTGTATCACATCGCACAGATGACGGCGTAAAGTGTGAAATCTTTTTACAGCTGCTTGCTATTCTAGTTATGCATGGGGCAGATCCGAGCATGTGCGATGAGTCTAGTCGAACCATGTTGTACAGATTGGCCATGAGAGACAGTAATATCAGGTTAATTGATGCTGAGGCCTTGGAGAAAATCCTGACACTGGTCAACATCAACAATTCTGATGTGAACGGCGATACCGTACTGCATTATATTGCAAGGAGACTTCCTCAAGCCCACGCAGTCTGTATACTGCTCAGCCGGGGTGCTAATGTCAATGCAGTCAATAAGATGGGAAATACCCCGCTACATTTAGCTGCTGGAGCGAGTATCTTTCCGAGATGGCGACAAATGGATAACAGTGAACATGCAGAAACTCCGCTTGAAGAAGGTTTAAGGCGCTTGAGAAGATGATCGACATTCTTCAGGGCGCTGGGGCCTCCATGGATCAAGCCAACCTTGCAGGAGAAACACCGCGTGAAATATTGAGAGAGACCAGAGAACGATGGGCGCGGGGAGACTTTAGTCGTCGCTGGAAATAGCATCACCTTGGCCTAAAGATTTGCAACCATAAATATGGAAGATGATCAGGTTTAGTCTTTTTCGAGAACCAGGAATAGAAGAGTGGAGAAGAGAATGGTACTGTAGATAGAGAAGGCGGCAATGAATTCATCCCCGGCGGGGCAGAATCCCCCCCACATGCGGGCTTCTAGACCATTACCTTATGCACGCCTGTAAGTTTATGTACTGCTGCTGCTGCCTACCGCCAACTCCCCCGGTCTCCCTATCTGTACAAACTACAACACCACAACACAACACAAAACCACTAATTGTACTCAAAATGCCTCCTCTGAAGATCCAACTCCCCGAAGGCGGCAACCTAGTCTACTCCACAATAGACGGCCACGACATCAAACTGGACTACTACCTACCGCGCAACCCAACGAGCGTCCACCTCCCTGCTATAATCTACTACCACGGGGGCGGTATGACTGCTTGGCTCGCAGCGCAGCAGCCACTTTCCTACCTGGCTTTATGATGCGCCTATTTCTTCTAGTTTTTCCTTAAATTCTCTCCCAAGCCCCAATCCCCCAACCAACCCAACTAACCCAACACCTCGTATAAAAACCTACCAGACCACTGCTAAAAGTATACCTATATCTTCATCTCTGCCAACTACCGCCTCTGCTACCCGAGCACAGCCCTTAACTAAATCATTGATGCCAGAACCTTATTCTACTTCCTCTGTAGCCCAATCTTTTAATCCTTTTTTTCTCCTTTCTTATCCTTATTCTCAACATAACCTGTATAGCAGTAACCGGCTTCTCAGCAGATACCTACTCCGCCTATACTGTATATATCTATAATTATCCCAAACCCTATATACGAATAATTGTTTATAGTACCAGTAAACAAAGCTAAGACCTCTCCAAGGTCCAACCAAGCAACAAGCAACAAGCAACAAGCAGCAAGCAACCACACCCAACCTCATCCACATCACAACACCACAACCCAGCGAAAATGAACAATCCACATACGTACGTACACCTCTACACGCACCATCCACCTGAGCCCAACTACCCAGCCCATTCCCAAAAGCCCACAAGGAAAAATCACCATCTACTAACCATCTCGAGCAACAAAAGAACCAGTTCATAGATTCCCCACACGCATGCTCCCCTTCGCCAACATCTATATCCCAACCCAACTCCTCCAACTCGAACACCAATTCCCTCTCGCCGATCTTTGCGATAACCTCGCTATCGACAATATGTCTGGAAATTTAAAATGCAGCTGCATGCTTTCTGGACGCATCTTATGACTCAGCGGCCGATGGCAACCATCACTGAAGAAGGGAAGGTGCGACAAAGGCGACGCCGAACGAGCTCGTCTGCGCTGACGGTGATGCAGATTCAGCAGCTGGAGCGGCGGTGTTTGGAGATTCAGGAGGATTCAATTTGGAGCGGTGTCGGACGCGGTGCGAGGAGTTGGAGCGGGTTTATTATGATTATTCTTAGGGGGTAGGAAGATTATTCATACCATGGGGAGGGGAGGCGGGACAGGTCCGTTCTTCTGGATGGATGCATAGGGCATGTTTCAGCTTGCTTGGTCGTCCGGAACTCCGATCAAATGGAAGAAAGTCCATTGAGAAACATAAGAATCTCTTCAATACATACAATACACCCGAGTGACTCATTATCAACTAAGCTTTTGTTCCCTGAGAAACTTCAATGTAAAATACAAGTCATTAGGTGATGGGATGATGTCCAGTGAACGGATGAGGATCATTTAACGACCGAGTAGCTCATCGACACCGCAATGACAAGGCCGTTTAGATACTGGTGCCGCCACGACCATCATAGTCTGTGACATGACAGCCCAGCAAAACACTCGAGTCCACGCCCACATCCACATCACCCTTGAACACAAGACAAAAGAAAAAAAGTAAACCGCCGTCATCATACACCTTCATCAAACATAAAATAAACAGGGTATGCCCACGCCAACGCTATGCGAGTCCTTGTACAAAAACAAAAGGGGGGGAAAGGTAGGGGAAAGGTAGGGGAAAGGTAGGGGAAAAGCGTAGCAAAATATGTACCAGGAAATCAAAGAAGGAGGATGTTCTTGAATAATATATGATTCATATTTATTTCGGCTTGCGCCAGAAGTATTGCTAGAGGACCGTCAGTCAAATTGCCTTGAAGAATGAAACCCAAGAAGTCATACCTTGTGCTGTTTGCGGCAGTTCCGGAGACCAGGTTTCCTGAGATCATGGACAACGGCCTCCCGTCGCATATCGTCCTCATCGAAGTCCGGAATATAGTAGTATTCACTCTCTAAAGCCTTCCCTGCGGCATCCTTGCCCTCACGAGCGACCTTGCCAATGCATTTAGTCGTATCAAGGATCACACGAATCTCCTCTCTCGTCGGTCCCTGTCTCGAGTGACTGTCCCGCTTCCACAGAGCTGGAGGGAGATTGTTCAAGATGGTCGAGAAGGGCGTCGAGGAGAGGCGTGAGAAAGCCAATTGGTTGACAGCGTGGTTCTGCACCCGTTCTCCGCTTTCGTCAAGAGGCTGAGGCTTGGCTGGTGTAACATCATCCGCATGCTCGTCCTCAACAGTAGATTCTGCAGTCTTCGCTGGCTGTTTCGGGGACTTGGCGTGTTGAAGATGCTGGGACGAGAGCTGGTTGCGTGGCCGGGCAGGCTGGAGTGGTGACTCATCTGCGGTGAACGAGGCCATCCGAGGCAAGAGGTTCTCACCAAAAGGTCCGAACGAATGGATGATGGGATCATTCTCTTCATCATGGTCCGAAAAGTCATCGTGTCTACTCAGGTCACTCAGATCACTCGACTGTGAGCTCTGCAGAAGGTCTTCTACACTGGAAGAAGACGTCTGGGTGTCGGCCAGCAAAGGCCCTTCAGATATGGGGCGGCGAACAGGAGACCCTTCGTCTTCGTACACCACCACAGCATTCCGCGAGCGTGTAGGGGTATACATAGGCGAGGATGGCGTCACCAGAGACTTTACGGCAGGCGAGGGAGAGACCGGGGAGGCTAGGCGTTGACGCTCGACCTCAGGGCTGTCGTGGATACTGCGCATGGATTGTGATTTGCGTTGTTTGGGCGTAGCTTCTTCTTCCCAGGTCTGTTCCGAATCAGTCGACGTGTAATCCTTCTTGTCGCTGCGAGGCCATTGCACGAGCACGCGAGCCTCGTGGACATCAATCATAATGTCCGCGTCCTTGATATCCGAGGTGAAAGTCTTGCCCTTGCCCAAGTCATACGTTTTTCCCTGGCAGTGCAACTTGATACCATTCCATCCCAAGCACATAATCTCCACCGTATCACGGTCGAATGGGTTAGGAGCCGGCTTATACCGAGCCTTGACGTGTACCCTCGAGATCATCCGGTTGGCAGCGAGTTGGTGATGGCACGAGGCACTGGATCTACCCATCAACACCGGCTCACCGCTCTCAGGAAGCATGAGTTCGGGGACCGTGGACAGAGGAGTCCGCTCCGAGGTGGAGGTGAAGGTCCGTCGAGAGGCCGGGCGTGGTAGGGCCATTCGGGGAGGGGAGGAGGACATGATATGGGTCGACGAGGTCGGGACCGGGGTGGGATAGGTGGACACGAGAGCATGGTCCTCGCGTGCTACACGCTTCTGTGGTCGAGGCAGTGACGGGGACGAGCTCAATGGCTCGAAAGCAGGTAGCAGGGACGCCGGACGCTTGATACCTGCCACAGAAGCAGCTCTACTGCTCCTTGGAGGCGAAGACTCCATGTTGTTAATGTTATTCTTCGCGTCGTACACGTCCGGCACGTAACTAAAGTAATTAAGATTATGTCACGCGAGTAGCTGCAGAGGGATTGAGTTAAAAGCCCAACAGATCAATTGAGGAGCTAGTTGGTCGCGTCGAGGATGAGTCGGGGAGGGATCTCTATTTTCTATTGGGAGGAGAATGGAATTGGGTGACAAGTTGTCCGTGCAGGACAGAAGGAAAGTAGTAGGGTAGACGGCGAGAAGCCAGAAGCGTGTCAAGGACGGACAAAGGAAGGGAAGGAACTCTGAGGGTTCACCTGCCCCAAGACGAAAGGGCCTTCAGGAGGTTGGTCGGCTTGGAGGAGGAGGAGGAGGAGTAAGAGGAGGGGGTTGAGTATGAAATGTTGGACCGTAGGGGAAAAACGAGAAACATTGAAGAAAAGGGTGAAAGGATGTAGTGTGGTGGAATGCCTGCCCGGAACGGAGCGTCTCGTCCTTCCAGCGCGGAAATGCACGCTTACAGTCCGAGACGCGTTCGATAGGCGCCGTCGAGAGTCGCAGAGCTCCACCACTGAGCTTCGCGCAGCAGCAACAGCAGCCTCGAATTGCATTGACACCGCATGGTAGAATTCTAATTTCTGGAGTGACTGTTGTTCTTTCTTTTTTGTTTTTAATTCAGTCAATTAATCTTAGATATTGCTGTTGATCATGGCATGCAGGGGGGTGGTAAAAGCATTGAATGAGTAAGTAAGTTTGAGCCTCGACACCCCAGGCAGAAGTTACGTCGCGTCCCCGCGTCAAATCATGTGCCCGCGTTTCTTGGGTCGAGAAGCGTGACTCGCGATGTCACGTGTCGCGGTGGTGTGGCGCTGCACGATGCAGGGATTTTTGACTCGTCCTTTCCGCGTAGGGGATTGGCTGAGCTGTCACTGATGACCTCAACACTAGGTTTCACTGTCTGTCTGTCAAAGTCAACTTGAAGCATACCTGACCTGACCCATTCGACCTTCACATTGACGTCTTGTCCACCTTCTTTTGACATGTATTAAAACCTGCTTGGCAACCTGATTGATTCCCCATCAACCAGCCTCTTGTCCCAACTCTAGTAAAATCATGACGATCATGATGGTGCTTCGAGTCTCGACAGTCCTTCAATGACGAATATTTACTCCGTATAACTGCCGACATATCACCCACCGCACGCTTCGCCGCCTCCCCAGCCTCCTTCTCTTTACAACACCCAGTCCAATCTTCAACAAGCGAACCCCGAAAGACACCTTGTTATTTCTCCCCCATTCCAGAACATCCTCAAATACCACCAGCACCCCATCCTTCTCCAGCCCTGACTCCGAAGTCCACTCATCACCTGCATCCCGAGCCAAGCATAAGCGCATGCAATGCAATTGCAAGCAGCACACACACACATCCACCCACCATCGCAATCCCATAGTAGACCCGTACATCCTAAGCACGTTAAAAGCACACACACACACACACACACACACACACACACACACACACAATTGACCTTTAACCCCAATCTACTTACTGTTCACAATTACAAGTAGACAGTTTATCACGAACTACGGAGTACTCCCTCCCCCTCACCAAGTAACCAAAAAAACCAGCATCACCAGAACAACTGAAAAGTTCGCAAAGACTTAAATAGGACAAACCACACCGACAACCACACCCCAACCACCCAAGAACCGGGATCCACTCATGCACATTCCAGAAACTTTGTTAGATACAGTAGACCGTGCATGACGCAGGTGGAGAAGCCGCCGAGGAATGTGTTAGAATCTGTCTGTCTGTCTCGTCTCGCCTATCCCACCCCGGTAGGAAGTCTTCAACAGAAACTTTCTCGAGACTTCAATGTTCGGCCGAAGTGCCACCGGGGGGAAGGGGTCTAGAAGTCTGGACTTGAAAATGGTGTACGGCGTCAAAGTTTCCTTGCGGTGGGGAAATGGAGACCTACGAGGACTTCATGGCCCAGATGGGAATTGAAATAGATGCCCTGCCGATACCCGCCTCTCTCTCCCCGCCAGGGAGACCACACCGCAAAGCAAAGCAATCAGTAGGGGATATAGTGATCAGAAGCCGAAGTGGCAAGGTCACTCCGTCCTTTCTCCTCCCCTTGCGACGCTCGGCTTTACAACGTATGGGAAATGTGAAGAAAGTGCGCATTGGCAATCAATAACTTCGAATTTATCATCAAAGTGAATTGGCGGTCATTTCGATCTGAACAACATGATGAAAAAAAAAGCAGTGCACTACTGTACAGGATATCGCTGGATTACATCCCCACCCCCCACTGCAAGATGAAATGAAACTCTGCGGTGACCGAAAGGGAATATCAGTGTTACTTGGGTGTAGAGAAAGGTAAAAATCTAACCACAACCGCCCCCCAAACAAAAGAAGGGTGACGTTACAAATGTGACAGGTGATGCAAGCTCTTCCACGTCACATAAGTACGAGATACTAAGATACATGAAGGAAGCAAGCACACTGAACGGTGAAATCATGATCAAAGACGGAACAGAGGCATGAAAAAAAAAAAGGTCTTCTATTTGCAATTGTGCCTTTGTCGGGGAACGGGAAAGCCGTCGGAAAGCCGAAAGACGGTACTTGGCCACCGAGGTTTACCACGGACTGTCTTCTACTCTAGTAGAAGACATAGGTGGCGGAGCCGGAGACGACCTCGACCTGCGCGTAAAATTAACAACCAGGCCAGGGGATCTTAAGGGAAGGGCCTTGAAAGCAAGGGGCGGGGCAACACTTACAGTGCAGCCGGAGTCGTTGGAGCCAGACTCGGAATAGAATTTGCCGTTCTCGTACTTGCAGGTGCCGCTCAGGTTGTCACCCACGATCTTCACATTGTAGTCAAGCTTCTCGGTGGTGGTCGGGCTGTTCTGGAAGATGGAAAGCCACTTGCCGTTGTTGACACCGACACCAAGGTTGATAGGGGCCCAGTTACCGATAGCCTCGGAGCCGTTACCCCACTGGCAGCCCTTCTCGGTGGAAACACCCTTGGGGTTCACGTAGTACTGAGCAGAGGTAACCTTGCCCTGCCACTTGTAGTAGTTCTGGCCGTCAGGGCAAGTCAAGGGCTGGAGGGTGTTGTCACCGAGGTGAAGGGGAATGGTCTCAGACTCGGTACCTATGATTCATGATAAGAAGCTGCATTGTGAGCGGTAGGGCTGTACGAGGAAGAGACTTACCGGGGTAGTCAGTACGGCAAACAGCAACGCTCTCACCGAGAGTGTTCTGGACGTGGACACCGCCAGCACCCTCAATGCAAAGCTTCTTGGACAGGCTGGTGTTGGTAAGGTAGAGCTTGCCGTTCTTGCACTGGATGCCACCAACAGACTGTCCGGTAGATCCCTGAGTTAGGGGCCACTGGGACTTCTGGTAGCCCGCGGGACAGGCGTAAGAGCACATGGCACCGTTGGTGCAGCTATCGCCAGAAACACCAGTGACGATGTCGGTAACGGAGTTTCCAGAGACAGTCACGTACTGGATACCAGACCAGCCGCCAAGTCCGAGGTAGTCGAGGGCAATGGCACCGTATTCAGAGGGGAAGGTATCGCAGTCCAATTCTCCATCGGGGAAGTCTGCATCCAATCCGGTGGCAGTAGAGGAGCTGGAGCTGGAAGCCGAGCTAGAGGCAGCGGCGGTGGACGAGTGAGCAGCGCTGCTGGAGCTCTTGGAGCTGCTGGAGGAAGTAGTCTTAGCAACAGCGATTTCAACGAATTCGGCAACAGAGCTGAGGGCAGGAGCCGCAGTGGTAGAGGTGGCAGTCGAGGCGGAAGTAGAGGAGCTAGTGCTGCTGCAGACATCCGGGACCTCCTGACCAGAGGCCCAGGTCAAGGTGCCGTCGACGATACCCTTGCACACTTCGTCAAGAGTGATGGTCTTGCCGTCAAGGACATAAGTGACAACGGTAGGACCAGTGACGGTAACCACTTCGGATTCAGGGTTGCGCTTGTGGTGGTGACGGTGCTGGTGGTGGTGCTGGGCAGCCACCAGGGAGGCCGTAGCCAAGCTGACCGCAACGGTGTTCAACTTCATTGTTGTAGTTTTGTGTGTTGCACGGGTGCACAGCGGGGTATTGTGTTAAAAGATGATTGAATCTGTAGATGTCATAAGGACACACTCATTAGTATGTGCTTCGAAGATATTGATGATCGCCTCCAGCCTGTTCCCTTGTGTTACGCGAACAGATCGACCTGATCCCCGCAGTCCACGGGGCATATTAGGTGTTGTGAAGACCCGCGATGCGACTTCACAAGTGGAGATCCATGCGGATTCAGCTCACGTCGCGCAAGCACTCATAAACATGCGGGTCATGGAAGAGGGAAGTATATCAACAAAGAGTGGTACCTACACCAACGTCACGGCAAGCCAGTCGCGCGTTCTTGACAGAAAGTAACAAGTCTGTACACGAATCGAAGGTGCAGCAGCAGTCGGATATGAGAGGATCAAGAGGATCAATGAGTGTAAGTGAGAAGAAAAGGAGGTTCCCGAAAAGAGCGTGCGAGAGAGAAGCTAGTCCCTCTGGTCGGACAGGAAGTCTCGCGTGGGTAACAGGCGAAAGCCGGAGGGGAAAAATGAAACGCTCAGGGAAGGCGAAGAGATTGGAGAGGGTCGCAGAGAGGGAGGAAGAGGAGAGAAAAGGGAACCTGAAGGGGAGATGAAGGGCAGAGTAAAGTAGAATAAGCGGTTAGTCGATCCAGTCGGACCAGGGGGTGGGAAGGAAAAAGGAAAGGAGGGACAAGACACTAAAGCGTGCGCAGGCCTTTCCAGGGGGAAGAGAGAGAGTGTGTGTGGCACTTGGCTGAGGATGAGTGGGCAAACCAAAAAGAAAGGCAATAATATTACACTAGTTGGCCATCCATCGTTGGTGATAATATTATTTGGGGAGGAAAAATAATAATTAATATTAGGGGGGCCCACATAGATGGGGTGTTAGTAACTTAGTGTCCGGTCATGATTCAGTATTTGGAGATTACATTTACATTTACATTTACATTTACATTTCCAGTAACCTGCCTGTATTTGTCTTTAGCTATGGTTGTTTCCTTTATGCAAAAGTCATCTACTTCTGATAAGGTGGGATGCGATCTCAAGAATGTATAAGGCACACTCAGTAATGTGGCCCCCCCTGATGACAGGATGACAGGGGATCAAAGAGCTTTTGTGCAAGAATTCACATTCTACACCTCGAGTGCGGTCCGGCAAGTGAATAGGGGGCGGTAACTACCAAGAAGACTCCTCCCCAGAGCCAAGTCCGCCAGGATCAGCTCGCTCAAAGAAAGACCATCCACAAGGCAGGCAACGTGAGGACCTCTCAGGATTGCCGCCAGAAAGTGGGGAGAGAGAGGGGGCCAGGTGCCATACCGACACTCACCACCACTGTGTTTCTGTACTGTTTCTTTGGAGAGCCAAGACTTGGGGAGACTGTCTGGAACAAATCCAACAGCGTGAGTAACTGAACTTAGGGGAGTTGCAGACTCATGAAATCCTTGCCTATTTTTTCTTCCATGTTTGGAGCTTTCCTGTTCCTGACACGCTCTGCTTGGCGGTAGCCGAAATTAATTTAAACCTCCAGCCAATTGACAATCGAATTCGGCCACCAACCGGTCGGAATCAGACTTTGCCCCCATTCAGGAACACCAATCAACGGCTGAGGCGCTGCCGAACCATTGCCACAAATTGGCTTACCATGGAAATGTCTCATGTCCGATCTTAATGTTGGCCTGCCTGCATTAGTGGGCGCAGTCGGGCCTGGCTGGCGGGAAAAAAGGGCGAGGCATAGACACAACAACAACAAACTCAACGCCCATAACAACGCCCACGGATAAAACAAGTTGAATTGTCTTAGGTGCTTACCCTAAGTTACTGTAATGATGAGTGTTGCTGTCGACCTATAACAAGGGTCCAATATATCAAATCCTTCCATCGTTGGCAGGCACCAAGCGCTTCGGGTAGTGATGTAACCCCTCTCCAGAATTTTGGATCTTCAACTGTTTCAGCTTTCAGGCACCCCAACCTTCAGTAATGGTTCTGTAACACATTACTCATGACCATCTTCTTACCTCTCTCTCGCGCGCAGAGTCAGATAAACCTACTTTTGGATCTGCACATTGCGCGAGTCTGGCCAAATAAGGGGGCCTTGATATTTTTAAATCTTATCAGCCGGCCCTTAAGCCCTTATGCTCGCTGCTATAGTCCACTGCGGAGCCCCTGCAGCCGTTTTTAAACAACCTGCAAGTGAGATGATCAGGAACCCTGGCAACCGATCCGAGGCACTTTACATGTCATACGTTAAGATCTTCACCGACAGCAAGTGGCTGAGAATGAGTATCAATCCTCATATGTGCTAAACTATGTTAAGAATACTTGTTAGAGTCGCTATAAGACCTCAATTATACTTCTCATTTCGACGGTTGACATTGCGCAAGCGGAAGCGGCTTCATTTAACTCAGTAAATTCAGTAAAGGAGGCAAGCTTGTTGTGCTTATGATATGATTGCCAATCTGTCGGTGCGGCACTGTTTCAAACTCAGGTCTCAGTGCTTGGCTCATTTTTCCGTGGTGTACCAACATAGGTCAGTGAAGTTCTTCAACATGACTGGGCGCTACTACATGTCAGTCTGGCGCCTGGTCAGCGCAAAAACTTTGACATCTCAGTGATCGGCCATATTGTCAAATCCCTGTTAGATGGGCTGTATGCGCTCTGAAGCTAGTGTCCCCGATCTACTTAGTAGTGCTCGACATGTCGGCTGATCCTGAGGACAGCCTTGCCGCTAGGATCAAATGTGATGCACTCCTACAGTTCGCCTTGATTAATTTGCCCGGGACTACATATTCATGTCTAGCAGCTCATACACTGGCTTCCTTGATGCATCTGGACGACATAACAAAATCTGTAACATTCCTCCGAAAGGCGTAGAGCAGCAGATGGTCATCCAAGCCGTAGGCAACCTGAGACCATGAATGCTGGTCCACTATAACATAAACTAGCTTGCAGATCTCGATTGCCATGGTAGATTTTCATAGGAAACAGTAGATGTAATACATCTATATCATCCAACTCCCGAATTATTCTCGCAAAAATGATGAAGAATCACATCCTTGACGAGTGCGGGGTAGTGCAGAGACTGTCTTGTTGCACTCCTGGGTCTTCAACCCACTTGAGCCATGTCTGCTCTGCCACAACAACTGTAGGCCACCACTCTTATTACAAATACGACCACTTCTAAAGCTACTATGCATATGTTTGAAAGAGCACAGACACATTGGCTTGGCCGACCCGTATATAGGCTTAGCAATGGATATATATATAACTCTAAATATGTGATATCACGCCCGAGGCTCCTTGGACCCAGAATAGTCGGCACATATAGAAATACCGAGTGACATCTATTTCGAGAGAATGAGATATCGCCATGCTAGCTGTCTAGATACTGTACTGTACACCACTGTTATCAGTATCTATCTGGTTCAAGGCGCATGCCTGTACCTGCATACAAGGCAGATTTCATACCCAAGATGCACAAGCTCCCGAGCCAGCCAGATACGAATTCCCTAGCCTATCAAATCGGCCTTGTTTGAGTTTAACAATCCGACCAGCCTCTTTTTCAGCCCCTCTGCCCCCCAGGCCATTTCTACACCACAACACCTCCACGGATATCACGCTCTAGGGGTCCAAGCTGACGAGATCACTTGAGGCTGCACAAGATTTAGCTGGACCCTGAAAACCCTGGTCGACACAGTCCAACTTGCCTGTTACATACTGCAGCTGTGAGGGTTTGATACCCATCCCCCAGCTTATAAGCCGTGAACAATACCGACCGTACCGTACCGTACACCTCGTACAATCTCCTGGCGCCTTAGCCCAAAGCTTGGCAACTAGAGGCTACCATTCAGCCACGCCAAGATTGACTCATTAGGGGGCTATATACATGGGGTTATATTGTGTGTTGTCGGTTATCACGGAGTCTGGTCTCGTAGGGAGCCTTAAGGGTTCTTGTTCGTTCTCTGAGAACAACGACCAGCTTGCGTGGCATCACCTGGGGATTGACGTGGGCAGCCTGTTGCCAAGCAGCCTGCAGAAGTGACCGCGTGGTTCATCCATCTCCCCCATATTTCTTCCTTGGGCTGTTTGTCGTCTCGTCTACGCGCAATCTACTGAGGACTATAGCCGACAAAAGTCAATAGGAGCCTGAGTGGAGAGAGGTGTTGTCATTTGAGTTCGTGAGTTGATGAACTGGCTAACAAGAACATTTCTGGGCCTGCTCTCTCCGGGCCAGAAGGCTAAGGTATAGGGGTAAGCCCCCGGGGTGGGGGTTTTTGGGGGAGGGCTGATGGGCAATGGGAGCCGGAGGAAGAGGAGAATCCGAGACTTGCTTAGCTTTGATTTCCCGGCGCGGGTCCAATCTCTCCATCCCAGATACAGCAAGTTAGCAACCAGTACCTTACTTCAACCAACGCACTAACAGGCAGCAGGAAGCGCTAAAACAAACCTAACTTGGGGATTGGGGTCGCACTACACCAAATGGGGTATATTGTGAGGGGCACAGGCGCGGGACTTATTTCCACGCATGCTCTCGCTCTCTCGTGCCATCAACAGAAATTGCCGGGCTGAGTTGTTGACTCGTCGTCCGTTGCCCGTTTGTCCAAGGCGGGGACTACTTAGACTATTAGATTTTGGAAAGCACCGGTAAGTAAGCTATTGAATCATCCGACAACTCAGCTATTGACGTGTACCTCCCAGAAGACTGTGGTACGGGAAATGACTGGCCCCGTTGCTCTCAGCCTATTGATGTACCCGCGAGCACTAGCATTGAAGTTTAAGCTCGAAGTCATCTATCATTTGTGAACGGTGAATCGAGTCTGCCTGGATCTTGAGATATAAGCACAAACAGAGAGGCTGCAATTTACACCACCCCGTACCGGATGGGGAAAAAATTGATCCGCGGTAGCATTATGCATTATTGTTTCAGGCACCGATGACATCGTCTGGCCCTATCATCGTGCATCTGTGCCTGAACCACCAACCCTCTCCTATCTACAAGCTTCTGTCCCCTATTCCACCGACGGCCTCATGCGCCGGCGACAAAACTGTTGGCCTGTCCGAGCACGTATTTCATTGCCGCCTACTGGAGACCGCGGGGCCCATCATTCCCGAACGTAGAACCATGAGCACAGGAAAAGTGACGCTATCCCACCCCATCGCGGGTCTATGAGTCTTATAGCCTATCTAGTAATCGGAAGTAGAACACGGGAACAAGAACCAGCTCTGCTTTCCCCCAAAACCACTAGGAATCTATCAGTCACATCAGCCGAACTGATGGCCAGACAAGTTCGAAAAGAGGGTCTTGTGGCTTGTGCTTCGGTTCTGGTCAATGCCAAGTGCTGCAATCTGCCTCCTTTTTTTGCTTGAACAATTCGGTCCGCAGATTGAAGAAACACTCCGAGACCAGTCCCTGCTTGTTTCTCTGCAATAAACAACATGGCCAATGCGCAGGTGTTGACTTACCCTCTTCCTAGCCTCGCTGCTATTGATTGCTCGAGATTGTCTGGACCTGTCGCCGTTGATTAATTCAATATCCAGAATATGGCGTCACTTGTCAAGGCCGTCGTCACCGCTCACTGACTTGTCTTACCCTGATCTCTTTCGCTGACCGGGGCGCCTGTACAATTGCGCGGTGCATACGCTGGCTTTGGACAACTCAGTCTGGGGTCGGTGAATCTAGTCGGGTGTCTATTGGAGTACCTCAAAGGCAGAAGACACATTGGGAGTTGACCGAGGCATCACGTTGGAACTCGACAGACTTAGAGACACTCGGCCCCCCTAGCCTCTGGTTCAATTGCCTCACGTGCTCGCTAGTTGCGACGAACGACGGCAGTTATCTATCCCTGGCCGGTGCACTGGTGGGAGGGTGCATTTCCGGAACCCTTTACAATGCTCTCAGGCTCTCACTATGAAACATGCAAGGGATCAGTCACAAGTCGTGAGGCCCAACCTGTGAGGCATCACGTTCATACCGCAATAACCCTGCTGGTCTTCGCCTAAGGGGTTTTCGTCACCTCGTGGCTTATGATCAGGCAGTGGGCATGCGGGAACATTGAATAGCGACTCATACTCAAGGCTATCTGTATATTGCCAAGGTGTGCCATCTATAGTCATTCTAGATAGCGGAACTCGTAGCGCATCTTGCAAAGCGTCTGTTCCACATCCCGCAGGTGTCACGGAAATGAGGCAAGGTACCCGGGTATAACCAGTACCTGTGAACTTCATCATTAGATTAGATCTCAGTCGCTTGCTTCAGAAAGCATGGCCTGCTACAATGAAGGCTTATCTAGTGTTCTTTCCTGAGTCACGAGCAATGAGGACGAGGATCTACCGTTCGAGTATGAATGGTCACATGACCGTGTGATATTATAGAAATGACTAAGCGCAGTCTCCACGCCAAGACCGGCAATACACGCCTACCGCCTTCCCATGAATTTTTTTTTATCATTAGATTATCGCGGAAGTCGAGCCCTATTGAATTTTCGCAACAATCCATATCAACACTGCAAAAATGGGGTCTTCGACGGCATTGACGACCAAGGTGACTGAGGGAACTCCTTACCAGCTCGACAAGAGCCAGGTGCGTACAGCCCACGCGACGCTACGAACAACCACAACGGGGGGCTGGGGTTTAGCTAACGGCTCAAGTTGTAACAGGTCTCGAAAGCCTCGAGCGCACTCCTGCGGCACATCAAGACGACGCAGGTGGAGAAGGAGAAGTCTGCGACCAAGAAGACGCTGATCGGCGACAACGACGAGGACTCGGATGGCGAGGAGGACACGCCGCTCAACAACGAGGCCGTGTGGCTCGTTCTCACGACCAAGAAGCACGTCGTGGACAAGAACCGCCTGAAGCCCGGCAAAATCCTCATCCCGCACTCGCTGAACGCCTCGCCCTCGCTCAGCATTTGCCTGATCACCGCGGATCCGCAGCGCGCGGCCAAGAACACCGTCGCCGACCCTGCCTTCCCGGAGGGCCTGCGCTCGCGCATCGACCGGGTCATTGGATACACCAAGCTGCAGGCCCGCTACAAGAGCTTCGAGAGCCGCCGGAAGCTGCTCCAAGAGCACGATGTCTTCCTGGCCGATGACCGCATCGTCATGCGTCTGGTCCAGACCCTCGGCAAGATCTTCTACAAGTCCAGCAAGCGGCCCATCCCCGTTCGCATCGCCAACATCGAGAAGGAGGACGGCAAGAAGGTCAAGAAGAACGCCCGGGCTAAGAAGGTCGAGGACGGCGCCAATTCCCTCGCCTCCCCGGCCATCGTCGCCAAGGAGATTGAGAAGGCGCTGCACTGCGCCCCCGTGCAGCTGGCCCCGGCCACCACGGCCGCCATCCGGGTCGGCTCGTCCAAGTTCACCGCTGAGCAGCTGGCGGAGAACGTCGACGCAGTGGTCAAGGGCATGACGGAGAAGTTCGTGACGAAGGGATGGCGCAACATCAAGGCGCTGCACATCAAGGGCGCCAACACCATGGCTATGCCCATCTGGTTGGCCAGCGAGCTTTGGGTTGACGAGGGTGATGTTCTCGAGGAGGGTGCTGAGGAGGCGACCAAGGCCGTTGCGGGCAAGAAGCGCAAGCAGATCAGCGCAGGCGACGAGGAGAAGCAGATCGAGGCCCCCAAGAAGACCAAGAAGGCCAAGGCCGCCGAGGACGACGAGGACGCCTTGACGCTGGCCGCAAGGAAAGAGAAGCTGCAGAAGCAGAAGGCCAAGGCGCTGGAAGACGGAGCGGCGCCCACGAAAGCCGAGGCCGGTGCTGGCAAGAAGAAGAGAAAGTCGACTTCATAATCGTCCTATGCTCGAACCTCAATCAAGTCTATACCTACGGTGTTGTTTTGATTTAACTAACGGATTTGTATCTGAATAAGCAATGGGTTGTTCTTGTCTACCGGCGGTGTTCTATTTTTCTTGCGTTTCTTGTTGCTCTTAGTTCAATTCTTTATATCTAGTTATTTTCTCTTCTATCATATCAGGGCGTGTTGTTCAAATACCCTTGGACGAATAAATAAAAAGCAAAAGTTCTGTACAAGTTTGTCTGCCATCAATTAGCATATGATCGACCGAGGAAGCAAGCAAAGTAGCCGAAGAAGCCGTCGGGTTCGGCGACGGAGCGAGTGAGAGAAGTGACTGGGCGGTCCGACGATAACCTTCAATTTGATCCACCGCCTTACCTTAAAGACTTCCTCCCCACCTCCGCCTCCATCTATCTTCCCCTCCCTCAAGTGTCTCTCTTTTGATTTCCACTCCACTCACTCGACCACTATTTCAAGATGCTCCCTCTAGCAAGACACTCGGTGCTCCGCGCCGCGCGCGCCCAGATCCTCCCCTCCCGCACAGCCATCACCACCTCGGCACTCGCCCGCCTGCTCTCCACCCTGGCCGTGCTCGAACAGCGCGACGGCAAGCTCCAGGCCTCGTCGCTGTCCGCCATCGCCGCGGCCCAGAAACTCGGCGGGCCCATCACAGCCTTCGTGGCCGGCGCCAACGTGAAGGCGACCTCGGCAGCCGAGGCCGCTCAGATCAAGGGCCTGGACAAGGTCGTGGCCGTGGATAACGAGGCCTACGAGAAGGTAGGTGCAGTCATATACCTCCCCTCCTCAGTGCCCACGAATTAGCACACACCTGCAACCGATTCCAAGAGCCTAAGAAATGTTTGTGGCTAATTATATGTGATTATGACAGGGCCTCCCCGAGAACTACGCCCCTCTTCTGGTCGAGAACATCCAGAAAGGCGAATACACACACGTGGTCGCGGGCCACTCTGCGTTTGGCAAGAGTCTGCTGCCGCGGGTTGCTGCGCTGTTGGATGTGCAGCAAGTGTCGGATATCACGGGGATTGAAAGCGAGGATAGTACGTTTCCCTCCTTCCCTGTCTTGATCATCATCACTCCGGTGTCGGAGCGCCAACCTGAAAAAAAAAAAAAAAATCCCCTCCACCACCCCAACCTTCCTTCAACAGAAAAAAAACTAACAAACCCCAAACAAAAAGCCTTCATCCGCCCCATCTACGCCGGCAACGCAATCCTAACCGTACAATCCACGGACCCAATCAAGATCCTCACGGTGAGAGGCACCTCGTTCCAAGGCGTGGAAACCACGGGCGGCAGCGCATCCGTAACCGAAGGCAGCGACCCGAAGACACCGGCACAAACGGAATGGGTCTCGGAGGAGCTGGCGAAGTCGGAGCGGCCGGACCTGGCGACGGCGACGCGGGTGGTGTCGGGCGGACGGGGCCTGAAGTCGAAGGAGGAGTTCGACCGCGTGATCGTGCCGCTGGCCGACACGCTGGGCGCCGCCATCGGGGCCTCGCGCGCTGCCGTCGACAGCGGCTTCGCCGATAACAGTCTGCAGGTCGGCCAGACGGGCAAGAACGTTGCTCCCCAGCTGTACCTGTGCGCCGGTATCTCCGGGGCTATTCAGCATTTGGCTGGTATGAAGGATAGTAAGGTCATCGCGGCGATCAATAAGGATGCCGATGCGCCGATCTTCCAGGTTGCGGATGTTGGGCTCATCGGGGATCTGTTTGAGAAGGTGCCGGAGTTGACGGAGAAGTTGAAGGGGCAGGTTTAGATCTTGAGTTAGGGTTGTCGGTGAGGATTTTATATGTTTGTGAGTTTGTTTTTATTACGTCTGGCTTGGCATTGTATCATGATTCCTTTTTTTTTTCTTTGTTTTATGCTTCTTCTGGTTTACGATGTGATTAGATGAGATGTGCACGTGGTGGCTAGGCGAGGTATATACCAATAGCAGCATAGTTTCAGCTACCATCACCCCAAGGAATACTTCTAGATAAAGGGCACAAGTAAGATCTAGCTCGATCTATTCATCCATCCCACTACAACCATTACCCATACATATAACCACCCACTAACACCAATATATACACGAATTCAAAACCTTCATACAATCATTACTCCCCCAAAGCAAGCTCAAACCTAAAGATCAGCCAACAACTCCGCCATCGAAATCGGCTTCCGCACCGCATTCGAAAACCCATCATGATACGTCACCCAAACGCGTCTCCCCGCCTTAATGGACATCTCGGTCTGCTGAGCCGCGGCGGCAGCGTTCTTCCGTTGCGCCTCGTCGACCTCGCCCGCTTGCGAGACAGGCTTGTCTTCAATGATCCGGCCAAAGAAGTCGCGCTTGACCGCAACGCCATCCTTGAAGCCGTTGAAGGATTTCTTGGATGTCGCGGTATCGGCGGAGGATTTCTGGGTGGTCTTGCTGCCGGCGAGTTTGAGACCGTCGGTGGATTTCTTGAGGGCGGTCTCTTTGCGGTATTCTTGGTCGAGGACTTGGCGGACGGCGTAGCGGACGGGGGCGGCGGCGGAGGAGCTGGGGTTGGTGGCGGATTTGGGTTGGGAGAAGGTGATGAGTGTGTCTAGGGGTCTTTTTTTGGGGGTAGGTTAGTTATTGTGAGGAGAGGGAGGAGGGGGGGAAGGGTTGGAAAGGAGAGAAGGACGTACGGTTCCATTCGATAGGCCCATCCACCGTGAGCACCGCCTACGCCCTCGACGCGCACTTTCTCGAATCGCACGCCGAGACCGGCCATGACGCGCACGGCGGCCTGCACGAGGACCCTCTCGCTCTCCTTGCGGACGCTGGCCACGCTCCTCTGCTCGCCGCTGCCGCGGACGACGACGGGCTTCACGTCCGGGGAGAGCATCTTGATGAGGTTGGGGATGAGGTCGATGACTAGGGAGTCCGTGGAGCGGAAGAGGCGGCTCAGCGGTGCCGAGAAGGAAGATTGGAATTCGGTGAGGAGGGCCCGGTTCTGCTTCTGGGCTTCGTAGGCGGCGAAGTCGGCTATGGGCCCGGAGAAAGGGTGCTCTTCTTCTGTGGCGTCTTTGTCGGCGTCCGTGGGCGCTTTGGCTTTGCCCTGAGCCGAGGCGAAGAGATGGTGGAAGGCCAGGACGGGCTGGCTTAGGTATGCGCTCAGTTCCCAGTCTTGGTGAGAGAAGACCTTAGAGGAGATGGTGTCGTGGAAGTGCAGCCATTCGTAGGCTGTGTTGGGTTTGGAGAGGAAGGTGTCGTCTTGATAGGTTTGTAAGGGATAGGATGAAAAGCACTCCGACACGCAGCGGTCATGCTCGCCGCTGGCGTCGACCATCTCGCGAAGGCGGTTGATTGCATGGCGCTTGCGCAAGTCTGCAACGCCGACTGGTACTTTGGCAGAGTCGTCGTAGGGGTCTCGGAAGGAATCCACACCCACGGGGGCGTCGGCGAATCCAGCCCCTTCCGTAAAGACTCTCTCAACGAGGTCTCGTACTCCACCGCGATTGAGGCCTTTGAAGAACGACCCACCACCTGTCTTGTCGTTGAGGACTTTCTGCTCCAGCCAGCTTCGTGTCAACCTCAGTGTGGATGGACATTCGCTCCGGAGCTTATGAGCCACCCACTCGGCCGCGACGAGCACACTTCGGATGTCACCTTCAGCTGTTCCACTACTTTTGACGCCCATCTGCTTTCTCCTGGCAATGCCCCAGGATGCCTCACAGAGACGTCTCACGCCATCGTTGTCGGCTGGAATGCCTTCAATGGTAAACACTTTTTTCATCCGTGCAACGACATTTTCCAACGGTGCTTGACGCACATGAATAATCTCAGCAATGGAAGCTGTTCTCAGCGGGCGTAGACTGGGGTGGTAGACATCGTTACAGACGAGGATAAGAGGACGTAAGAAGCGGAAGTTGTCACCCTTCTTCTTCCTGCCAGGGTTTGAGTTCTTCTCGGCGTTCCGTGCGGAGTTCTTTTGATCCAGCATCACAAGGTCAATCAAGGCCTTCATGAAGCCGCCCTCGCCACTACCACCAGATCCGCTCACGACTCCGTCCACTTCATCCACAACCACACAAACCGGCCGACCAGCCTTGCGTACCTTGTCCTCGCCGACTTCGACATTCATCCCCTTGACGTTCTCCGTGCCGAGGGAGTCCCTGATTCGACCCTTGACGACATCTCTGCTCCGGTCGTCACTAGCGTTGATCTCGAGCACCTCGTAGCCCGCCTGTCGAGCACAGACATGCGCGAGAGTGGTCTTTCCGAGTCCAGGAGGGCCGCACAGAAGCAGGACTTTTCGGTGTGCCGGCTCTTCGTCGTCTTTATCGTTTCGCATGGGTTTCTTCGGTTTCGACCTGCCCAGGTTGGGAAAGACAATGGGCTCCCATCCCTTCAGCCACCGTAGAACATGTCGATGCGTGCGCTCATCACCAATCAACTCCGTGAATTTGCGTGCGCGGTACTTCTCAGTCCACATCGCCTTGGCATGCTTACTAGCCTTGCCGTGGCCAGCATCAAGCGAGGGCTCGATCGACGGCTGTACTGTATGCGTAGGTCGCGACCTGGCCTCCTGCGAAGCGATGTCCTCTTTCGCAGCTTCGTCAAGGAGCCGATGGATATCGATACCATAGTAAGCTTTCTGCGCTCGACCAGGAGCAGTAGTTGAACGGCCTGCTATCAATCTTTCGTAAGACACCTTACTTGCCGGTTTCTTGAGACCAACATGATGCGTCTTGCCGGAGCAGGTCTTGATCTGGATCGACCTTGTTTGTCGGCGCGAGGGCAGAGCCATCGTCGTCAGCAATGAGCTACTCGGCTCCGGCTGCGGCTGCGGAGCAATCTGCGACGGCCGCGGGATGGCAGGTAATTCGACAGGCGGCTGCTCGATGATCTGCTCCTGCATCTCGAACTGAGACTTGAACTGCGCATCGTGTAGCGCTTCCAGCCCATCCTCGTCATTATCGTCGTCGTCGTCATCATCCAAGAACCCACCCATGATTTTCGGCCCCTTGGACTCGGCAGTTTTGGTTGGCTGCTCCTGCCACTGCGTCTCGAACCGCTTCACCGACGACGGCCCAGCAGGCGCGGCGTCCCAAGCCCCAAGACCCTCCCCGGCATCCATCTGCGCATCCCGAAACGCCTCCATCTCATCATCATCGACCGCATCATCCTCCTCCTCATCCTCATCCAAAAATCCACCCATCATCCTCGGCCGCTTAACCTCAGCAGCAGCATTCCCGCCATCCTCAACCTTCCTCTTCTGCGTCTGCATCTCCACCCGCGCAAGCGCACTCGCAGAATGAGGAGGAGGCGACTCCACCCCTCCCTCCCCAACACCATGACCCTGACCACCAGCACCCCCAGCTCCAGCCCCAGCGGGCGACGAAATAAACGGCATCCTATGAACAGTCGGCGGCGATGAGGGCAACCAAGCAGGCGAATCGATCAACCTTCTCTTCTTCGAGGGGGTGTCTATTATCTCCGAGACGCTCGTCTTTAGCAAACGAATCAATCCCAACCGTTCTTCCACCAAAAAAATAACTATATCGCTCAATTGCTCAAGCAACAGCGTCGCAGGGCAAGGAAGAAAGAAAAAAGAAAGTAATTACCGGGCCTTATGTCCTCGTCGCTCCGGAACACATCCGAGAGATTCCACGCGCGGTGCTGGATGACAACCCTGTTGCGCGCCTGGTCCTGGCGTTGCAGGTGCAATGCCTCGAGGTCGTCGGAGAAGGTTTGGGAGAGTGGGTGCTGTTGCTGCTGCTGCTGCTGTTGTTGCTGGTAGTGGTAATGGTTGGGTTGTTGTTGGTGTTCGAATTCGAGGAAGGCTGGGTCGGAGTCTAGGTCGGGGTCGGAGTGAAGGTGGATGGCTGGGTCGAATGAGGAGGGGATCGGTGGAGGGGAAGTCGTCATCTAATTGGGATAGTTGGGTTGGTTGGTTGGATTATTGTAGGATGGGACAATGGGGTACACTGGAGGAGAAGAAAGAGATTGAGATAGTGGACTTTAAGATGGCGCTATCTCCATCTGATTTGCTTGAATTGGTTGGTTGGTCTAGATGGTTGATAGAGGGACTTGACGCGTGGGGGAAGACGCGACGCAGACGCGCTAGTCCTGATTAGGTCTATAATGTATTTTGCCCGGCGGGACTCGGATTCGTCCGTCGATGGACAAAATATCCCGCACTATAAATCAGGTTTCAGATTATGTGGATAGAAGCAAAGTTTTGACTTCTAAGCACACTTTCTTCATCGTGGTACTATTCGAGTGGTAGAGAATAAGACAGATATGGGGGGTTGCTTGAGGCTCTAAGTTTGGTGAGAATGATTCCTTACTGCACTCTAGTTTCTATCCAAACACAAGACAATTCAAGAGATGAGGCACAATTTGGAAACATCTCATTCAGCTAGATCACAAAGTAACCAATCAGTAATCTATCTCTATTCCATGCCGTCTCTCTCTTCCGGAATTGCTAAATAACCATCAACACAAGAAAATCATACAAGTACAGTGATTTTAGATACAGGTACTCAACACAAAAAAAGAAAAGATATGAGTAGGAGATGGTGCATAACGCGTGGTTTCCAGAACACATGACAAGAGAACGGGCAACGTCAATTCCCAATAATGGGCAGAATTGGACGACGGGATGGCTGGAGCGGCCAGCTGATGACAAGGCCGATGCACGCAGGAAGCGAACGAGAACAAGGAAGAGAGGGTAGGGGTATAAGATATAGAAACACATTCATATAATGATACACAGCCCGATCCCGCTTATCGGTGACTCTTCTCTCTTTGGTCGTTCACTTCACACCCAGCCGATGTCTTTGCTGCAATCCCGATTCGTGATCTCGCATAATGACAGACTCATAGGTCGAATCGCTTACTTCTGGTGCTCGGGGGCCTCGTTCTTGGCCTCCGTGTTGTGCCAGGCCTTGGGAAGCAGCTCGTCGCTCTCGGGAAGCTCGCCCTTCTCCGCGAGCTGCGACTTCGTCTCGGCGCTGACCTCCTTGGCGTGGGCGTGCTTCTCATCGGGGGTAGAGGAAGCGTCGATCTGAGCAGCGCTCACGGGCTGCTCGTCGCCAGAAGCGGCAGGGGCGGTGTGTCCCTCAGCGGGGACCTCATCGTCTTCCAGCTCCGCACCGTAGACTTCAGGGTATTGTCTGAAGCAGTTTTGCATGGCCCTAGGGTACCGTTAGTGACGAGCCGAACTCGACGGAAGAAAGCCTTCCATACTGGAACTTATCAATGCAGTCAATTCCCTTGGGCTCCTCAGTAGAGAAGACAAAGCAGCTGAAAGCAGCCCTGAAGTCCTCTCCGCAAGGCCCGTGGGCCATTCCACCGAGGCACGGGCAGTCCCAATTGATCTCGCCAGTCTCCTCATTGAACGCAGCTTCGTGACCGGCCTGTTCCTCAAGCTCCGCGGGATCGATCTGGGTGGGTTCGGAAGGTGGCTGGGGTGCGGCAGGCGTAGCACTGGGGGTGGGAGCCTTCTGCTCACGGATCTTGGGCTTCACGGAGTCGAGAGTCGGGAAAGGTTCTTCGGCGACAACATTAGGCTGAGGTTGAGAGCGGAAAGAGACTGTGTGCACATTGTTAACCAACTTCAAACTCTTCCCAATTCTCAAAGTGACGACTCAGAGCTCTGAACTGATCCCGCCGGAACGATGACCAAGCAAGCTTTGGGAGAAAATTGTCGGAACAGCGGACAAGACGTACATTTCGGATCTTGCGCAAAGACGGGACTGGTGTTGTAGTAGTAGATTGCACCAGCGGCCAAACCCAGACGAAAGATGCTGCCCTTCCAAGTCCTCGGTTTGGTGTCAATGGGAGAAGTGTTTATCAATCGTCTGCTGGCCGCGCCACGGGCTGGGACAGCGGGCGCGCGGGCGACAACTCGAGCTGCGGAGCGAAACATGACGAAAATAATGGAAAGAAAGGTCAAGAGGTCAATTGGGGAGCGAGGTATACGGGGATATCAAAGGGAGGGGTGAGGCATGAATGCCCGAAGAGAGCGACGCAGGAATGGGTTGGAAATGGATAGTCAATGGATTTCAAATGCAGCGGAGGAGAAACGGAGGAAGGTTGGCAGTAAGTATTGACACCACAGGCATGAGCCTTACCGCTTTGGGGGAGGGGCTAGGTCACGTTCTCAGAGCCAATCATGTTGCAGTATGCTTGTGATGTACAGTACAAGCGCCGAGGTAGATGGCCTGAGGCAAGGAGCTGTATACGAGGAGCTGAAGAAGCATTCTCTGGGTGTAGAAATCATCATGGATGTCAACAGTCTTCATTCTTACTAATTAGTAGTCTGGTCAAATGCTTCCGGTCATCGAGAGGAAACGACCAGGAAGAATGGAAGCTCCGAGCTACTTCAGAGTCGACCGAGTTCTCTGAAGATTGGCATCAGCCTTCCCATCTAAAATGCAAATTTCGACTGAATTTGCACTCGGTTAAGTAAGCTTGTGACTCATTCCAAGAGGCATGATAGCATGCGCACAGGCACAATGTGTCGCCGCCGGCAGACAGCTCCGAGCGTAGCCGACTGGAGACTTCGCAGGGTTTCTAGTAGACGAACATGACAGTATGCGCTAACCCCAAATGGGTCACTTATCGCGAGCTCTCCACCAAGCACGAGGAAGGCCATGGCTATGCTACCTGAGCATTCACACAGACCGAAGAAGCTCTTTATGATGAGAGGGAGGACTGAGCTGTTTAGTCAAGATGGATCCAGTATATATAGCCTGGTCGAATGCGCCATTGTTGCGTCTGCACTACCATGTCCTGAAACTGTTCTATACCTCGAACACCTTTATACTTCATTGCTTCCACCTTGACCTAGTAGCCAATTCATAAGATGTCTCACGATGACACCAACACTGCCTTCATCTCTCCAGGAAAGAAATACATTGCCATGGTTGAAGTTGTCATCTTCTCAGTCATCCAGCTGGCCCAATTTATCATGCGGTATAACCAGGAATGGCTCTACTGGCACCATAGACAACGGAAGCGACCTGCACGGTGCTTCTTCTATTCCTGGTGGGGGCTTCTAGGCCTATTGGCCCAGAGTACGTACATCGCCCTGTGCCTACAGCAGACACTAACCCAGTTGTTCCAGTCCGAATCGCCGGTTCGGCCATGGTGATCTCAAACCCCAGTCCAAACCAGCCGATGCTCATAGCAGAATCCGTCCTGGAAAGCATTGGTCTTTCGCCTCTGTTGTTTGAAGTGAGCCTCGTGCTCCTCCGAAGGTATGCTGAGTAGACATATGGAAGATCAGACATGCACAGGACTGACAGCGCTACCGTGCTTTAGTGGACAAGCAGGTCGCACTGGCCCCGGCAATTCCCGTTACCCCAAGCATATCCGATTTCTCCTGCATTTCTTCAGATTTCCAGTCATACTTTCCTTAGACGTGGTGGTAGTGGGGGAGTGTACTGGCATTCGTGACTGCATGTATGCAGGAGCAGCCGTGTTCGTCGCCACATTCTGGTTCGTGTGTGGCCTTGTGATGTGGCTGGCGGTTGTCTACCGTTCCATTCTCTCAGCTGCCGGACTAAGCTGTGTGTTGATTGTGATGGGCGCTCTTCCTTTTCTAATGGTCAGAGTGGCATTTTTCCTGCTAGGGGAGTTTGGGCCACAGAAGTTCAGCCCAATGGACGGCAGCGAGGGTATCATGGTGGGCATGGGACTAGTGATGGAGGTTTTCGTTGTTATCATTCTGCTGTTGGCTCGTGCCGTAGCAGAGCCCTTCTGGCCTGTGACCCAAGCTCGGACTGACTCAGAAGCCTGAAGAGCAATAGCCAGCATGATGGTATTTAATGTCACTAGTTTGAAGCCGTGATTGAGGTACCAATGTCATCTGCCTTAGTGTAGAATTATGTTCGTCTCATCCGAGGTTCTGTGGATGCACGGCTGCGTAGACATTCGAGAGCCTTTCCAAGCAAACCTGAATCCAAGCCTTAGTGGCAGGATCGGCAACTTCCCAGGCTACTTTGAACGGGAAGCCCATGCGGTTCGGACCCAGCAGGCCCCGGGCATTATACTCAACCGACATGCAGATCTGGTCCCGGAAATAAACAACGGTGGTAGCGTGCTGGCCAGGATATCCACAGACCCTCAATATCTCGTGTATAATGACCATGTAAGAGTAATATCCGCAGAACATAGATGCGGAGCTTTCATCTGAGTAATAGAGCACGATTGGAAAGCGCGCATCACCTGTCGAAGATCGAGTTTCAACTGGGACTGGCGTGACTGCGGAGAACTCGGCGAACCATGCGAGCAGCTTCCGCTGCATGGCTAAGGCGCGAGCGAGCAACTCATCCGCTTTTGCGACTATGTCCGGCTGAGTATGATCTGCATCTTTGAGGTCGTATAGCTGGTGCACGAGACTAGGTGCGAAAGTGAAGAAGACGAAGAATTGTTCGACCAGGCGCGCAAGATCAGCGCCCAAGCCTGTATTCGGGTGCTGTATCATCACGGTATGCCATTCATTCGAAGCTAGGAAGCAACGTTCGCCCGAAAAGAGAGAGTACATCACGATCAAACCTCGGGAGGCTTTGAGAAGCACATGGTCGAAGTCACTCTGGAAACGAGCTGCTCCTCTCAGCTCCACCAGCTGACTCAACCCTTTGGCATGTTTCATCCAGGCATCCGTCTCGTGGGTATTGGTAAACAGCTTCTGATTATTAGACTTGCTGTGACGGAAGATGACATGCGACTCACCTCGTATAGGCACAGAATCATTACAGCGCAGAACACTTCGGACGAATAGCATTCACGGGGGTTGTTCAATGAAACCCGCAACCGATACAGAGACTCAATATACACCTGTCTCGCGTATTGCACTGCTCGCTTATCACTCGTCATATTGCCAATGTGATGCGCTGTAAAGGACCTTATTGTCGAATCCAAGGTCCTATTGCGTCCATAAACCGTGGGGAGCGAACCGAACAAGCGAGAAGTAACATGCCCCGAGGTTACAGGAAACGGCTTGGAGATTTCCTGAATCAGAATGTCGAGGCACTGTGTCACATTCATAGCAGCCGGGGCGATGGACGAGCAGCTGCCCGGCTCGCCTGTAAGTTGAAGCACAGTCCGGGAGTCGACCAGTGCAAGTGAGTCCGGGGATGAGCCATTCTGTTCGGAGGTTGACTTTAGACGGCGCTGAGAGCGATATGGCTTCCCGGCAACGAACTTGAAGCGAGGCCCATATCCGGGACAGGGCTTCCCATAGGCCTCGCATTTCGCGCATCCAGGCTGCCGTTGGTCGCACTATAACGGTTAGTGGATGCTATTGTATCTCGAAGGAAGCATACTAACCCTGACTCGACGTTGCACGCAGAGTGCGCAGCCCTTACTGCGTGCTACCATATCAGATCAAGTCACTGTTATATTCATGGTATATTGAAGAGTAAATACTGAGTGGAGTCCAGCCTTCTCCCATAGTAGATGGCATGGATGGAATACGAGACCCGGAAAGCCAATAACAGCGCGCAACTAACGTAATCGGTAAGCGAGTCGGCCACGTAAGCGAGTCGGCCACCCCATCAACCACCACCACGCCCACAAAACTGCCTGTATACAGACATC